>NW_024361283.1:0-245 GCF_014805655.1 Passer montanus
TTTGGGGTGGAAATGGGATATTTTGGGGTCATCTTGCTGGGATTTGGGGTGGAAATGGAGGAAATTTAGGCTAGAAATGGGAATTTTGGGCTGGAAATGGAATATTTTGGGGTGATCTCTTTAGGATTTCGTGTGGAAATTGGGAATGTGGGCTGGAAATGGGGGAATTTAGGCTGGAAATGGGGAATTTGGGCTGGAAATGGGATTTTTTTGGGGGATCTTTATAGGATTTGGGCTGGAAATGG
>NW_024361284.1:0-245 GCF_014805655.1 Passer montanus
TTATATGTAATATATATTATATATTATATTATAGTAAGATACATTATATTAATTATATTATGTTATACTACATTATATTATATATTATTTTAATATATATTATATTATTTTATTATATATTATACTATTGTATATATTTATTATATATAATACTATTGTATATATTTATTATATAAAATACTATTGTATATATTATATAATATAAAGATAATACCGTTTTCTAGCTATATAATAATTAATACTAA
>NW_024361285.1:0-245 GCF_014805655.1 Passer montanus
CAAAAATTCCCCCAAAAATTCCCCCAAAACTTCCCCCAAAATGTCCCCGAAATGTCCCCAAAAGAGGCGTCACCCCCTCCCCAAAATGTCCCCAGAACAGCTGTGGCCCCCTCCCCGAAATGTCCCCAAAAATGTCCCCAAAACTTCCCCCAAAATGTCCCAAAAATGTCCCCAAAAGAGGCGTCACCCCCCCCCAAAAATGACCCCCCTGTTTTGGGTCTGGGGTCCCTCTCCCCCCACCTTCA
>NW_024361286.1:0-245 GCF_014805655.1 Passer montanus
GGGGCAGCCCCCGAGGGCCCCCGGGCTCGCCCCCGGCCCCGCACCAATGTCGCTGTCCAGGCCCCGCCGCCGGGTCCCGCCCGCTCCGCTCGGCTCCTCCGCGACAAGATGGCGGCCGCGGCCGCTGCCACCCGCCGCCCCCTCCCTGCGCGCGCGGGGCCCCGCCCACCGCGCGCTCCCATTGGTAGGCTTTGCCCGGCGCCGCGCTCTGATTGGTTCTCTCCTCCCGCCACCGCCCGCCCCCT
>NW_024361287.1:0-3114 GCF_014805655.1 Passer montanus
TTCTCGAGGTTTTTTCCCAAAATTCCTGAAGTTTTTCCCAAAATTCCTGAGGGTTCTTGAGGATTTTCCCCAAAATCCCCCAATTCTCCCAAATTCCCAAGGGATTTCCCAAATTCCCCAAAATTCCCAAGGATTTTTGAATTCTCGAGGTTTTTTCCCAAAATTCCTGAGGGTTGTTCCTAAAATTCCTGAGAGTTTTTCCCAAAATCCCCAAAAATTCCCGAGGGTTTTTCCCAAAATTCCTGAGAGTTTTTGAGGATTTTTTCCCAAAATTCCTGAGAGTTTTTGAGGATTTTTTCCCAAAATCCCTAAAATTCTCCCAAATTCCCCAAAACTCCCAAGGATTTTTGAGGATTCTTCCCAAAAATTCTTGAGGTTTTTCCCCAAAATTCCCCAAAATTCCTGAGGGTTTTCCCAAGGGTTTTCCAAAATTCCTGAAAATTCCTGAGGGTTTTTCCCAAATTCCTGAAGTTTTTCCCAAAATTCCCAAGGGTTTTTCCCAAAATTCCTGAGTTTTTTTCCAAAATTCCCCAAAAATTCCTCAGGGTTTTCCCAAAATTCCCAAGGGTTTTTCCCAAAATTCCTGAGTTTTTTTCCAAAATTCCCCAAAAATTCCTCAGGGTTTTCCCAAAATTCCTGAGTTTTTTCCCCAAATCCCCCAAATTCCTGAGGGTTTTCTAAAATTCCCAAGAATTTTTGTGGATTCTTCCCAAAATTCCCAAGGTTTTTTCCCAAAATTCCCAAGGTTTTCCATTTGGGAATTCCCAGATTTTCCAGGCAGGAACTCCCAGTGTTTTCAGTTGGAAATTCCCATTTTTCCAGGGATGAATTCCCATTTTTCCAGGCAGGAATTCCCACTTTTCGAGGGGTGAATTCCCAGATTTTCCTGGGTGTGAATTCCCACTTTTCCAGGCAGGAATTCCCAGATTTCCCTGGGGGATTTTTCCTCAGTATTTCCAGTGGTGAATTCCCATTTTCCCAGTGTGGAATTCCCAGATTTCCAGGCAGGAATTCCCAGTGCTTTTGGTTGGAAATTCTCATTTTTCCAGCCAGGAATTTCCAGATTTTCCAGGTATAAATTCCCAGATTTCCAGGCAGGAATTTCCAGTTTTTTCAGTTGAAAATTCCCATTTTTCCAGGGGTGAATTCTCATTTTTCCAGGCTGTAATTCCCAGATTTCCAGGCTGGAATTCCCACTTTTTCCAGGTGAAAATTCCCACTTTTCGAGCGGTGAATTCCCATTGTTTCTGGGTGTGAATTCCCATTTTTTAGGCAGGAATTCCCACTTTTCCAGGCGTGAATTCCCAGATTTCCCTGGGGGATTTTCCCCCATTTTCCCAGTGCTGAATTCCCATTTTCCAGGCATTAATTCCCAGATTTTTCAGTGGTGAATTCCCAGATTTCCAGAGATGAATTCCGCCGAGGGCCGCAGCGAGGAGAATTCCAGGCCAGAATTCCCATTTTTTCCCATTTTTCCCTGTTTTTCCCAGGCCGTGTCCCCTGGAGGAGCTGCTGGCTGCCCCCGGCAGCGCCGAGGGCCGCAGCGAGGAGAATTCCAGGCCTGAATTCCCATTTTTCCCTGTTTTTCCCAGGCCGTGTCCCCTGGAGGAGCTGCTGGCTGCCCCCGGCAGCGCCGAGGGCCGCAGCGAGGAGAATTCCAGGCCTGAATTCCCATTTTTCCCCAGGCCGTGTCCCCTGGAGGAGCTGCTGGCTGCCCCCGGCAGCGCCGAGGGCCGCAGCGAGGAGAATTCCAGGCCTGAATTCCCATTTTCCCAGGAACTTTTTCCCAGATTTCCAGGCAGGAATTCCCAGATATTCCAGGCAGGAATTCCCAGTGTTTTCAGTTGGAAATTCCCATTTTCCCAGGCGTGAATTCTCATTTTTCCAGGCAGGAATTTCCAGATTTCCAGGCAGTGATTCCCGTTTTTCCAGGCAGTAATTCCCACATTTCCAGGCAGTAATTCCCACATTTCCAGGCAGTAATTCCCACATTTCCCATTTCCCAGGCCGTGTCCCCTGGAGGAGCTGCTGGTTCCCCCCGGCAGCGCCGAGGGCCGCAGCGAGGAGAATTCCAGGGCAGAATTCCCATTTTTCCCCATTTCCCAGGCCGTGTCCCCTGGAGGAGCTGCTGGCTGCCCCGGGCAGCGCCGAGGGCCGCAGCGAGGAGAATTCCTGTGTATAATTCCCACATTCCCAGTGTATAATTCCCATTTCCCCAGGCCGTGTCCCCTGGAGGAGCTGCTGGCTGCCCCCGGCAGCGCCGAGGGCCGCAGCGAGGAGAATTCCCGTGTATAATTCCCACATTTCCAGTGTAGAATTCCCATTTCCCCAGGCCGTGTCCCCTGGAGGAGCTGCTGGTTCCCCCCGGCAGCGCCGAGGGCCGCAGCGAGGAGAATTCCAGGGCAGAATTCCCATTTTTCCCTGTTTCCCAGGCCGTGAAAAATGGGGAAAAAATTCAGGAAAAATGGGAAAAAAATCAGGAAAAATGGGGGAAAAACAGGAAAAAAAATGGGGAAAAGGAAGGAAAGAATGGGGGAAATTTGGGGGAAAAATGAGGGAAATAAAAAAGGGGGAACAGGGAGGTTCCTGAGTGGGAGGGACGAGACCGAGCTGGGCGAGAGCAACCGCGCGCTCGGCATCGACAAACTCCTGCAGGTGGGCGGGGAAATGGGGAAAAAATGGGGAAAAATCGGGGAAAAAATTGGGGGAAAAATCCAGGAAAAAATGGGGAAAATCCAGGAAAAAATCAGGGGGAAAATGGGGAAAATCGGGGGAAAAATCAGGGGGAAAATCGGGGAAAAAATTGGAGAAAAAATGGGGAAAAAATTCAGGAAAAATGGGAAAAAAATCAGGAAAAAAGGGGAAGAAAAAAGGAAGAAAAATGGGGAAAAGGAAGGGATTTTGGGATCCCAAGGGATTTTGGGATGGGATTCCAAAGGGATTTTGGGATCCCACGGGATTTTGGGATGGGATTCCAAAGGGATTTTGTGATCCCAAGGGATTTTGGGATGGGATTCCAAAGGGATTTTGGGATGGGATTCCAAAGGGATTTTGCGATCCCAAGGGATTTTGGGATGGGATTCCCAAGGGATTTTGGGATCCCAAGGGATTTTG
>NW_024361288.1:0-245 GCF_014805655.1 Passer montanus
GGGTCTGACCCAAATCCCCCCTTTTTTCCCCCGGCCCAGTTCCCAATCCTGTTCACTCTGCCCTAAAATCCCTTTTTTTCCCCCAAATCCCCATTTTTTGCCCCAAATCCCCATTTTTTGCCCCCAAATTCCCGTTTTTTCCCCACACATTCCCATTTCCCCCCCCCACATTCCCGTTTTTTCCCCCCAAATTCCCATTTTTTACCCCAAATCCCCGTTTTTTCCCCAGCCCAGTTCTGATTTCT
>NW_024361289.1:0-245 GCF_014805655.1 Passer montanus
CCTCTGACCCCGCCGTGACCTCTGACCCCAGGCCCTGGCCGAGGCGCTCTTCGGGCTCGTGGCCCCCCCGGGCCCCCCCCGGCTGCCCCAGCACCGACCAGTCCGGACCAGTTCGGACCAGTACAGACCAGCATGGCCCAGTTCAGACCAGGCCAGACCGGTCCGGACCGGTTCGGAGCAGGACAGACCAGTACGGACCAGTGTGGGGACTGGGGGTCCCAGTTTGGGGTCGGGCAGTTCCCAGT
>NW_024361290.1:0-245 GCF_014805655.1 Passer montanus
TGGGAAAGGGGCGGGGCTTAAATGGGGTTGATATGAGAAAAGGGGTGGGGCTTAAATAGAATTAAAGGGGGGATGGGCGGGGCTTAAATTGGGTTGGAATGATTAAGTGGGCGGGGCTTAAAGGGGGCAAGATGTAAAAGGGGCGTGGCTTAATGGAGTTGGGATGAAGAAAGGGGTGGGGCTTAAACTGGGTGTGACAAATGGGGCGGGGCTTAGTGGGAATTGAGGGGTTAATTAACTTCATC
>NW_024361291.1:0-245 GCF_014805655.1 Passer montanus
GGGAGGTGGCAGAGAAGGGGAGCCAGATTGTTCTCAAGGATGGGCAGGGAAATGGCAAGGGGCAGCAGCCACCAGCTGCAGCAAGGGAAACTGTGTATGGGTGAGTGATGAATTATTCACAAGGATGTCAGGCATGTAGCAGAGAAGGCCAAAAGCAGGCAGTTGGACTACAGAACCTCCAAACCACACTGTGATGCTGCCATGTCAGTGCTCTCCAGGGACACGATTCACTGTCACCATGAGCC
>NW_024361292.1:0-245 GCF_014805655.1 Passer montanus
TCTCTAATTGTCCTCTGGTGCTCTGGTTTCTGTCAGGGTTATCTTATCATTTGGACAGGTTTGTCTCTGGATGACCTTACACTCTTTTTAGTTACACAAAAGACTTTTTTTTGTTCCTTATGTTTTGCTAAGGTCTGTAACACATTAATCACACAATTGTTTCCATAAGTGATACATAGATATTATACTCATTACACTACTAGTGCTATGAGCAACACAGTGCATACTCAAGCTGATAGATTCTA
>NW_024361293.1:0-245 GCF_014805655.1 Passer montanus
AAATATCCCTGAAATATCCCCCAAAATATCCCCAAAATATCACGAAAGTATCCCCGAAATATCCCCCCAAACCCTCCCACAGCGAACTTGCTGCAGGGCAGCCCCGAGAGGTGGGACCCCAAAAAATATCCCCAAACACCCCCCAAAATGTCCCTGAAATATCCCCAAAATATCCCTGAAATACACCCCAAAATGTCCCCAAAATATCCCGAAACCATCCCCAAAATATCCCCAAAATATCCCTG
>NW_024361294.1:0-245 GCF_014805655.1 Passer montanus
CAGCTCTAGCTGCTCACAGCTGAGCCTGGAAATCTTTAGTAGCTCCTGCCATCCCTTTCCATGTTGGCATCTCCCTGTCGGTAGCCCTCAGGCCCTGCCCATCCCCTTCTTTTACCTCCCAGCCCACCCCTTTGCTTTGCTTTCCTGAATAAACAGTTTGCCTTTTCCATGTTACCCGTGTCTCCGTGGAGCTGAAGCGTCTCAAAACCTGAGCCTGGGGACACACGGAACCCTGCTGCCCTTCT
>NW_024361295.1:0-245 GCF_014805655.1 Passer montanus
GAGGTTCTGGTGGCTCAGAGTGCAGGGGGGTTGGGATGGGGTGGGGGCGTTTCAGGCAGGGTACAGGGCCTTGGTTGGGGTACAGTGGGAACAGCTGGGACACAGGGGAGCCACTTGGGGTGCAGAGGGACCAGGCAGGGTTCAAGGGGACTGGCTGGGTGGCAGAGGGCTTGGCTGGGGGGCAAGTGGGTCTGGTTGGGGCTCAGGGGGGCTAGACAGGGTACAGGGCCCCTGGTTGGGGTGCA
>NW_024361296.1:0-245 GCF_014805655.1 Passer montanus
TGGGGGTCTCAGATGCTTTTTGGGGATTCTGAGGGGGATTTTAGGGATCTCAGGTCATTTTTGGGGATTCTGGGGTCATTTTTGGGGGGCTTCGGGTATTTTTGGGGCGTCTCAGGTGTTTTTTGGGTGTCTGAGGTGTATTTTGGGGGGCTTCAGGTTAATTTTGGGGGGTTTCAGATAGTTTTTGGGGGGTCTCAGTTGGTTTGTGGGTGTCTCAGGTGTTTTTTGGGGTGTTTCAGGTAATT
>NW_024361297.1:0-245 GCF_014805655.1 Passer montanus
GCCCAGGGGAACCTGCCCAGGGACCCCAGAGCCCACTCTGCCCAGGGACCCCAGTCCCTGTTTTCCCTTTTCCCGAGGACCCCAGACCCAGCGTTTCCTCCTTACAGTGGTTCCCTGACTCTGGTAATCCCAAAGACCCTGTTATCCCTGTTTCCAGTCCCTGTTATCCCTGATCCCAGTCCCTGTTATCCCCGTTCCCTTTCCCTGTTCTCCCTCTTCCCAGTCTCTGTTATCCCATTCCCAGT
>NW_024361298.1:0-4849 GCF_014805655.1 Passer montanus
AATTTGCCCAAATCCCCCCGATTTTGCCCAAATCCCCCCGGTTTCCCCCCAAACCCCCAGGCGGAGCAGCGGCGGGGCCGGCGCCAGACGGGCCGGGAGATGAAGCTGCGGATCCTGGCCGAGCGCCGGCGGCCCCTGGACATCGAGGGGCTCAGGGAGGACGGGCTCAGGTGGGACCCAAAACATCCCAAATTCACCCCAAAAACATCCCAAAAATATCCTCAAAATATCCCCGAAACAGCCCCTGAAAAACTGCCCCAAAATATCCCAAAAATCCCCCCTGGACATCGAGGGGCTGCGCGAGGACGGGCTCGGGTGGGACCCCAAAACACCCCTAAATATCCCCAAAAATATCCTCAAAATATCCCCAAAATCCCCTCAAAAACTGCCCCAAAATATCCCCAAAATGTCCCCCCTGGACATCGAGGGGCTGCGCGAGGACGGGCTCGGGTGGGACCCCAAAACACCCCTAAATATCCCCAAAAATATCCTCAAAATATCCTCAAAATATCCCCAAAATCCCCTCAAAAACTGCCCCAAAATATCCCCAAAATGTCCCCCCTGGACATCGAGGGGCTGCACGAGGACGGGCTCAGGTGGGACCCAAAACACCCCGAATTCACCCCAAAAATATCCTAAAAAATATCCTCAAAAACTGCCCCAAAATATCCCAAATCTGCCCCAAAAACCCCTCAAAAACCCCATAAAAATCCCTAAATCCTATAAAACCCTATAAAAATCCCATAAAACCCCCAAATTTCCCAATTTTAGGGCCAAGGCGGAGGAGCTGCACGCCTGGATCCAGCAGCTCGAGTCCCCAAACCCCAAAAAATCCAATTAAAACCCCATAAAATCAAATTAAAACCCCATAAAAACCCCAAATCTGCCCCAAAAATCCCCCCTGGATATCGAGGGGCTCAGGGAGGACGGGCTCAGGTGGGACCCAAAAAACCCCGAATTCACCCCAAAAATATCCCAAAAACCCCATAAAAACCCCTAAATCCTATAAAAATCCTATAAAATCCTATAAAAACTCCAAATTCCCCCATTTTAGGGCCACGGCCCAAAAAATCAAATTAAAACCCCATAAAACCCCTTAAAAACCCCATAAAAACCCCCAAATCCTATAAAATCCTATAAAATCCTATAAAATTTTATAAAACCCTATAAATTTCCCAATTTTAGGGCTCCCCTCAAAAACTGCCCCAAAACACCCCAAATCTGCCCCAAAAATCCCCCCTGGATATCGAGGGGCTCAGGGAGGACGGGCTCAGGTGGGACCCAAAAAACCCCGAATTCACCCCAAAAATACCCCAAAAATATCTTCAAAATATCCCCTCAAAAACTGCCCCAAAACACCCCGAATTCACCCCAAAAATATCCCAAAAACCCCATAAAAACCCCTAAATCCTATAAAAATCCTATAAAATCCTATAAAAACTCCAAATTCCCCCATTTTAGGGCCACGGCCCAAAAAATCAAATTAAAACCCCATAAAACCCCTTAAAAACCCCATAAAAACCCCCAAATCCTATAAAATCCTATAAAATCCTATAAAATTTTATAAAACCCTATAAAATTTCCCCATTTAGGGCCAAGGCGGAGGAGCTGCACGCCTGGGTCCAGCAGCTCGAGGCCCCAGACCCCATAAAATCAAATTAAAACCCCATAAAATCGAATTAAAACCCCATAAAATCGAATTAAAACCCCATAAAATCGAATTAAAACCCCATAAAATCGAATTAAAACCCCATAAAATCGAATTAAAACCCCATAAAATCGAATTAAAACCCCATAAAATCGAATTAAAACCCCATAAAATCGAATTAAAACCCCATAAAATCGAATTAAAACCCCATAAAATCGAATTAAAACCCCATAAAAACCCCCAAATCCTATAAAATCGCTATAAAACCCTATAAAATTTCCCCATTTAGGGCCAAGGCGGAGGAGCTGCACGCCTGGATCCAGCAGCTCGAGTCCCCAGACCCCATAAAATCAAATTAAAACCCCAAAAAGTCAAATTAAAACCCCATAAAATCGAATTAAAACCCCATAAAAACCCCCAAATCCTATAAAAACCCTATAAAACCCTATAAAATTTTACAAAATCCTATAAATGTCCCGTTTTAGGGCCAAGGCGGAGGAGCTGCACGCCTGGATCCAGCAGCTCGAGTCCCCAGACCCCATAAAATCAAATTAAAACCCCATTAAAACCCCCAAATCCTATAAAAACTTTATAAAATCCTATAAAACCCTATAAAATCCTATAAATGTTTCAATTTTAGGGCCAAGGCAGAGGAGCTGCACGCCTGGATCCAGCAGCTCGAGTCCCCAGACCCCATAAAATCAAATTAAAACCCCATTAAAACCCCCAAATCCTATAAAAACTTTATAAAATCCTATAAAACCCTATAAAATCCTATAAATGTTTCAATTTTAGGGCCAAGGCAGAGGAGCTGCACGCCTGGATCCAGCAGCTCGAGTCCCCAGACCCCATAAAATCAAATTAAAACCCCAAAAAGTCAAATTAAAACCCCATAAAATCGAATTAAAACCCCATTAAAACCCCCAAATCCTATAAAAATCTTATAAAACCCTATAAAAATCCCATAAAACCCCCAAATGTCCCGTTTTAGGGCCAAGGCTGAGGAGCTGCACGCCTGGATCCAGCAGCTCGAGTCCCCAAACCCCAATAAAACCCCAAAAAATCAAATTAAAACCCCATAAAAACCCCAAAACCCCAAAATCCTATAAAATCCTATAAAATCCTATAAATGTCCCAATTTTAGGGCCAAGGCGGAGGAGCTGCACGCCTGGATCCAGCAGCTCGAGTCCGAGAAGTTCGACCTGAGCGAGAAACTGCGGCGGCAGCGCTACGAGGTGGGACCCCAAAAACCCCAGAAACCCCAAAAACCCCAATTGGGGACCCCAAAAACCCAAATCGGGGACCCCAAACCCCAAAAACCCAAATTGGGGACCCCAAAACCTAAAATGGGACCCCTTTTGGGAGGATTTCGGGTGGGTTTTGGGGTATTCTGGGGCACATTTGGGGTTTTTTGGGGCATTTTGGGGATTTTGGGTGTTTTTTGGGGTATTTCTGGTGTTTTTTTGTATTTTCGGGGTATTTTGAGGTGGCTTTTGGGTATTTTTGGTTATTTGTGGATATTTTGGGGTGGTTTTTGGGCATTTTTGGTGGTTTTGGGCCATTTTTGGGTATTTTTGTTTAAATTTTGGGTGTTTTTGTGTGGTTTTGTTCATTTTTGGGTATTTTTGGGTATTTTTGGGGCTTGATTTTGGGGCGTTTTGGTTGGTTTTTGGTTGGTTTTGGGTACTTTTGGGTGTTTTCTGGTTATTTTTGGGGTATTTCAGGTGATTTTGGGGCATTTTTTCTTATTTTTGGGTGGTTTTTTGTTATTCTTGGGTATTTTGGGTGGTTTTTGGGTGTTTTTGGGCATTTTTGGGCTATTTCAGGTGGGTTTTGGGCGTTTTTGGGGTTTTGGGGGATGATTTTGGGGTATTTCTGGTGGTTTTTGGCGTTTTTTGGACATTTTTTGACGTTTTTTGGTATTTTTGGGGAATTTCAGGTCTTTTTTTGGGGTATTTTTGGGATTTTGGGGTATTTCGGGTGGGTTTTGGCGTTTTTTGGACATTTTTTGACGTTTTTTGGTATTTTTGGGGAATTTCAGGTCTTTTTTTGGGGTATTTTTGGGATTTTGGGGTATTTCGGGTGGGTTTTGGCGTTTTTTGGTGGTTTTGGGGGTTTGGGGGGATGGTTTTGTGGTATTTTGGGTGAATTTTTGCGGGTTTTGGGTATTTTTGGTGGTTTTTGGGTGTTTTTTGGGACATTTTGGGTGGTTTTGGGTGGTTTTTGGGGATATTTTGGGATATTTTGGGTATTTTTGGTGGTTTTTGGGTGTTTTTTGGGGTATTTTGGGTATTTTTTGGTATTTTTGGGTATTTTTGGGTGTTTTTTGGGACATTTTGGGTGGTTTTGGGTGGTTTTTGGGGATATTTTGGGATATTTTGGGTATTTTTGGTGGTTTTTGGGTGTTTTTTGGGTGTTTTTTGGGACATTTCGGGTGTTTTTGGGTGTTTTTCGGTGTTTTTCGGTGTTTTCGGGGCGCTCTGGGCCCCGCCCGCGCCTGACCCCGCCCCGCCCCTCCCCCACAGCAAGAAGGTCGAATTTGGGTGTTTTGGGATGTTTTTGGGTGTGTTTTGGGATTTTTTGGTGGTTTTGGGTGTTTTTTGGGACATTTTGCGGACATTTTGGGTGTATTTTGGGGATATTTTGGGTGTTTTTGGG
The DNA here is from genome assembly GCF_014805655.1 of Passer montanus. Lineage (NCBI taxonomy): Eukaryota > Metazoa > Chordata > Aves > Passeriformes > Passeridae > Passer > Passer montanus. Next base: position 4,307 of record NW_024361298.1, read on the forward strand.
ACATTTTGGGTGTTTTTGGATATTTTGGGTATTTTTGGGGTGTTTTTGGGTGTTTTTTTTGTATTTTTGGGTGTTTTTTGGGACATTTTGGGTGTTTTGGGGATATTTTTTGTATTTTTGGGTGTTTTTTGGGTGTTTTTGGGTGTTTTTGGGTGGTTTTTGGGTGTTTTTGGGTGTTTTTTTGGTATTTTTGGGTGGTTTTGGGTGTTTTTGGGGACATTTTGGGTGTTTTTGGGTGTTTTTTGGTGTTTTCGGGGCGCTCTGGGCCCCGCCCGCGCCTGACCCCGCCCCGCCCCTCCCCCACAGCAAGAAGGTCGCCAAGGGCCGCGTGGGCGGGCGCTGGAAGTGACCCCGCCCCTTTGCGTCACCCCAATAAACCATTACGTCACCCGCGCCAACCATGACGTCACCCCGCGCCTCCCTCACTTCCGCCTCCCCTCTCTCCCGTCGGCCCCCGCGCTGCCGTTGCCATGGCGACCCCGCCCCCGCGCTTCCGGCCCCGCCCCCTGGCGGCGCTGGGCCCGGCCCCGCCATGGCGGCGGC
>NW_024361299.1:0-245 GCF_014805655.1 Passer montanus
TAATATATGTAATATCTCTGCCAGGTACACTGTTTTTCTCTGCAACAAAGAGGCTCTTCACGTTCCCCGAGTGTATCATGTGCTAAAAAGCATTTGCAAAATCTCAGTGGGGGAGAAAACAGAGATTCCGAGACAAAAATACTCTCGAGACAATTAAAAAAATGGTCAACACTAGACAAATATTCTTTTAAATATAGTTTTAAAAACAAAGGAGGGAGATTTCTGAGGCTCTCAGACCAGGGAAG
>NW_024361300.1:0-245 GCF_014805655.1 Passer montanus
TCTATTTTTGGGTTTTTTCCCCCCAAATGTGCCTTCTGCAGCGCCGGGTGCTGCGGCGGCTCCGGGCTCAGCAGCTCCGGGCCGGGGACCCCCAGGGGGCCCTGGAGACCCTCGGGGAGCTCGGGGGGGACCCCCAAAACCTGGAGCAGGAGGGGGAGGACGAGGAGGAAGAGGAGGAAGAGGAAGAAGAGGAGGAAGAAGAGGAGGAATCGGATCTGGAGCTGTCTGAGAGCGGTGAGGGGGAA
>NW_024361301.1:0-244 GCF_014805655.1 Passer montanus
GTAAGGATCCAGCCCAAGCTCCCACTGGCTTTCACATTCCACACCAGATCCTCCTTGTTGCTGAGAAGATCCAGCATATCTCTCTTTGTTGGCTCCTCTAATGCTTCAAGAAAAAAGTTATCATCAACACAATTCAGGAACTTCCTTGTCTGCTTTTACTCTGTGTTGTCAATCCAACAGAACTGAGGTAGTGGAATTGCCCATCTGTCTGGATGAGAGGGACTCATCAGCTCCATGTTCCTGG
>NW_024361302.1:0-244 GCF_014805655.1 Passer montanus
GAAAATTCAGGAATTTTGGGAGGGAAATTGGGAAAAATTTGGGGAAGAAATTTGGGAAAATTTGAGAATTTTGGGAGGGAAATTTGGGTGGAAATTGGGGGAAATTGTGGGAAAATTGGGGAAATTTGGGAAGAAATTTAGAATTTTTGGGATAATTTTGGGAATTTGAGAGGGAAATTGGGGGATTTTGGGGGGAAATTTGCAGATTTTTGGGAACTTGGGGCTCCGGGGTGGTTTTTTTTTT
>NW_024361303.1:0-244 GCF_014805655.1 Passer montanus
TGGCAGGGGTAAATGGGATGAGTTTTAAGCTCCTTTCCAACCCAAACCTGATAAACCAATCCCTGGACTATTTGGAGCTGCCTTCATGGCACTGGGTGACTTTAACGTCCCTTCCCATCAAACCATTCCAGGATTCCCTGCCCCACTCCAGCATCATCGCAGGCCTCTCTCACTTCTCCTCCTCCAGCCCACCGTGCCCTCCCCAAGAAAAGGGGGATTTGCAGGGTCTGGGCTGGGGAGGGAA
>NW_024361304.1:0-244 GCF_014805655.1 Passer montanus
AGAGCATTGTGGCTGGGTGCCCGTGGCTGGCACAGGTCAAAAACCTGCACAAGTTTTGATGATTTAAATGTTTTTTTTTTTAATATATTCATCTCCAGAGGAGCTGTTTCCGAGGGCCATTTGTGATTTCTCCAGGGTGTGAGGATGGAATCAGCAGGGAACAAGGTGCTAAATATAATTTTTGCTGTGGCCCAGTTGCCAGGGGCTGTGGCTGGGGGGTGTCCCTGTGCTGCAATTCCCAGTG
>NW_024361305.1:0-244 GCF_014805655.1 Passer montanus
GTCCCAGGAAGGGTTTTGGGGGTCCCCAGTGGCGTTTTTGCGGGGTAGGGGGAGTGAAAGGGTATTTGGGAGGTCCCAGGAAGGGGTTTGGGGGGCTCCAATGAGGTTTTTGGGGGATAGGGGACGTGCAGGAGGGGTTTGGAGTGTCCCAGAAGGGTTTTGGGGGGTCCCCAGTGGGGTTTTGGGGGGTAGGGGGAGTGAAGGGGTATTTGGAAGGTCCCAGGAAGGGTTTTGGGGGTCCCCA
>NW_024361306.1:0-244 GCF_014805655.1 Passer montanus
TGGCAGAATCCCATCCTGGAGAACAGGTAGGGCAGATGAGAGCACCTTGCCAGTGGCCTGCTGGGCTTGGCTGCCACAGGAGCATCACCCCCTCGGCCTGGGAGGCTGAGCTTCCCTGTTTCCCGCAGCCAGCTGCCTTCCTGGTACAAGTCAGCCCTCTTCAATGAGCTCTACTTCATGTCGGATGGAGGGACCATCTGGATGGAGGTGCCCCCTGATTGCTGTGCCCAGGACCTGCAGGGGC
>NW_024361307.1:0-244 GCF_014805655.1 Passer montanus
AGGGCTCAGGTGAACAGGACAGATTCCAACTGTGCCAGAGGTGGCAGCGCATTCAGGCCTGCCTGGGGTGGCTGGGGGCCAGCAGTGCCTGCAGCAGGTGGGAGTTGCACAAGTGGGTGCACAGATCCTCTGTGCTCTGGAGGGGTCTTTGACCCGTGTGTCAGCAGCTGCTGCTCTCTTGGACCCCAGGCCACAGACCTTCATGGATTTCAGCTCCTGTGCCATCAGAGCAGGCCCCTGGCTT
>NW_024361308.1:0-244 GCF_014805655.1 Passer montanus
GGGAGCTGCTCACCATGATCCCAGAGCCATGGAATTGTTCATAATGATTCCAGAGCCATGGAATTGCTCACCATGATCCCAGAACAAGGGAACTGCTCACCATGATGCCAGAACCAGGGAACTGCTCACCATCATGCAGAACCGGGGAATTGTTCAACAGGATCCCAGAACCAGGGAACTGCTCATCATGATCCCAGAACAAGAGAACTGCTCATCATGATCCCAGAACCAGGGAACTGCTCAC
>NW_024361309.1:0-4834 GCF_014805655.1 Passer montanus
AGCCCCAAAATGAATTTGGGGAGGGAGTGGGGAGGGGGATGGCAAAGGAAGAGCAAAAAAATAGCACGAAAACAGCGGGAAATAGCCCGAAAATAGCACAAAGATAGCCCAAAATTACCCCAAAATAGCCCCAAAATAGCCCAAAACCAGTCCCAAAATAGCACAAAAGTAGCCCGAAAATAGACCAAAAATAGCAGAAAATAGCCCCAAAAATAGCCGGAAAATAGCCCCGAAATAGCCCAAAACCAGCCCCAAAATAGCTGGAAAACAGCAGAAAATAGCCCAAAAATAGCCTGGAAATAGCCCCAAAAGTAACAGAAAATAGCCAGAAAATACCCCCAAAAATAGCCCGCAAACAGCCCAAAAATAGCCCAAAAATACCCTCAAAACTCCCCAAAACCAACCCCAAAAATAGCCCAAAAATAGCCCGAAAATAGCCACAAACAGCACAAAAGTAGCCTGAAAATAGCCCCAAATAGCCCCAAAAATAGCCTGAAAAAAACAGCCCCAAAAACAGCCCCAAAATAGCACAAAAGTAGCCCGAAAATAGACCAAAAATAGCAGAAAATAGCCCCAAAAATAGCCGGAAAATAGCCCCGAAATAGCCCAAAACCAGCCCCAAAATAGCTGGAAAACAGCAGAAAATAGCCCAAAAATAGCCTGGAAATAGCCCCAAAAGTAACAGAAAATAGCAGAAAATACCCCCAAAAATAGCCCGCAAACAGCCCAAAAATAGCCCAAAAATACCCTCAAAACTCCCCAAAACCAACCCCAAAAATAGCCCAAAAATAGCCCGAAAATAGCCACAAACAGCACAAAAGTAGCCTGAAAATAGCCCCAAATAGCCCCAAAAATAGCCTGAAAATAGCCCCCAAAGTAGCAGAAAATAGCCCAAAATAGCACAAAAGTAGCCTGAAAATAGCCCAAAATAGCCCCAAAAATAGAAGAAAGTAGCCCAAAAATAGCCCCAAAATAGCACAAAAGTAGTCCAAAAATAGCCCCAAACCAGCCAAAACTAGCCTGAAAATACCCCCAAAAATAGCAGAAAGTAGCCCAAAACAACACAAAATTAGCCCGAAATACTCCAAAGATAGCCTGAAAATAGCCCAAAATAGCCCCAAAAATAGCCCCAAACCAGCCAAAACTAGCCTGAAAATACCCCCAAAAATAGCAGAAAGTAGCCCAAAACAACACAAAATTAGCCCGAAATACTCCAAAGATAGCCTGAAAATAGCCCAGAAAATAGCCCAAAATAGCATAAAAGTAGGCCATAAATAGCTCAAAATTACCCTAAAATAGCCCCAAACCAGTCCCGAAAATAGCACAAAAGTAGCCCCAAAATACCCCCAAAAATAGGCGGAAATAGCCCCGAAAATAGCCACAAAATAGCCCAAAAATACCCTCAAAAGTCCCCAAAACCAACCCCAAAAATAGCCCCAAAAATAGGCCGAAAACAGCCCCAAAAATACCCTAAAATAGCCCTAAAATAGCCCCAAAAATAGCCCCAAAATAGACCAAAAGTAGCCAAAAATAACCCCAAAAGAGCCCCAAAAATAGCCCCAAAAGTAACAGAAAATAGCCCAAAATAGCCCCAAAATATCCCCAAAAATAGCCCAAAAATACCCTCAAAACTCCCCAAAACCAGCCCCAAAATATCCCCAAAATCACCCCAAACCAACCCCAAAAATAGCCCCAAAACCAGCAGAAAGTAGCCCGAAAATAGTCCCAAAATAGCCCCAAAATAGCAGAAAATAGCCCAAAATAGTGAAAAAGTAGCCCAAAAATAGCCCTAAAATAGCCCCAAAATAGCCCAAAACCAGTCCCAAAAACAGCCCCAAAAGAGCATAAAAGTAGCCCAAAAATAGCCCTAAAATAGCCCCAAAATAGCCCAAAACCAGTCCCAAAAACAGCCCCAAAAGAGCATAAAAGTAGCCCAAAAATAGCCCTAAAATAGCCCCAAAATAGCCCAAAACCAGTCCCAAAAACAGCCCCAAAAGAGCATAAAAGTAGCCCAAAAATAGCCCCAAAAGTAACAGAAAATAGCCCAAAATAGCACAAAAGTAACCCCAAAATAGCCCCAAAAATAGCACAAAAGTAGCCCGAAAATAGCCTCAAAACTCCCCCAAACCAACCCCAAAAGTAGCACAAAATAGCCCCAAAAATACCCGAAAATAGCCCCAAAATAGCCCCAAAAGTAGCAGACAATAGCCCAAAATAGCACAAAAGTAGCCCAAAACCAGTCCCGAAAATAGCCCCAAAACAGCACAAAAGTAGGCCAAAAATAGCCCAGAAATAGCCCGAAATAGCCTGAAAAGAGTCCCGAAAATAGCCCCGAAAGGAGCCCAAAAATAGCCCAAAAATAGCCCAAAAATACTCTCAAACCTCCCCAAAACGAACCCCAAAAATAGCCCAAAATAGCCCCAAAAGTAGCAGAAAATAGCCCGAAAAGCGCCCAAAAATAGAACAAAAATAGAACAAAAGTAGCCCGAAAATAGCCCCAAAAGTAGCAGAAAATAGCCCGAAAAGCGCCCAAAAATAGAACAAAAATAGAACAAAAGTAGCCCGAAAATAGCCCCAAAAGTAGCAGAAAATAGCCCAAAAATGCACAGAAGTAGCCCCAAAATAGCACAAAAAATAGCCCCAAAAATAGAAGAAAATAGCCCAAAATAGCCCCAAAAATAGCCCAAAACAGCACAAAAGTAGCCCAAAAATAGGCCATAAATAGCCCAAAATAGCCCCAAAATAGCCCCAAAAATACCCTCAAAACTCCCCAAAACCAGCCCCAAAATATCCCCAAAATCACCCCAAAACCCCAAAAGTAGCACAAAATAGCCCCAAAAATACCCGAAAATAGCCCCAAAATAGCCCCAAAAGTAGCAGACAATAGCCCAAAATAGCACAAAAGTAGCCCAAAACCAGTCCCGAAAATAGCCCCAAAACAGCACAAAAGTAGGCCAAAAATAGCCCAGAAATAGCCCGAAATAGCCTGAAAAGAGTCCCGAAAATAGCCCCGAAAGGAGCCCAAAAATAGCCCAAAAATAGCCCAAAAATACTCTCAAACCTCCCCAAAACGAACCCCAAAAATAGCCCAAAATAGCCCCAAAAGTAGCAGAAAATAGCCCGAAAAGAGCCCAAAAATAGAACAAAAATAGAACAAAAGTAGCCCGAAAATAGCCCCAAAAGTAGCAGAAAATAGCCCGAAAAGAGCCCAAAAATAGAACAAAAATAGAACAAAAGTAGCCCGAAAATAGCCCCAAAAGTAGCAGAAAATAGCCCGAAAAGCGCCCAAAAATAGAACAAAAATAGAACAAAAGTAGCCCGAAAATAGCCCCAAAAGTAGCAGAAAATAGCCCAAAAATGCACAGAAGTAGCCCCAAAATAGCACAAAAAATAGCCCCAAAAATAGAAGAAAATAGCCCAAAATAGCCCCAAAAATAGCTCGGAAATAGCCCCAAAAATAGCCCAAAACAGCACAAAAGTAGCCCAAAAATAGGCCATAAATAGCCCAAAATAGCCCCAAAAATAGCACAAAAGTAGCCCAAAATAGCCCCAAAGATAGCCCCAAAATAGCCCCGAAATCAGAAGGAAGTAGCCCAAAAATAGCCCAAAATAGCAGAAAGTAGCCCAAAATAGCCCCAAAATCACCCCAAAATACCCCCCAAAATAACCCCAGAAATAGCCCAAAATAGCCCCAAAATAGCACAAAAGTAGCCCAAAATAGCCCCAAAATCACCCCAAAATACCCCCCAAAATAACCCCAGAAATAGCCCAAAATAGCCCCAAAATAGCCCGAAAGTAGCCCATAAATAGTCCCAAAATAGCCCCGGAAATAGCAGAAAATAGCCCCAAAATAGCACAAAAGTAGCCCGAAAATAGACCAAAAATAGCAGAAAAGAGCCCCAAAACTGACCCAAAATAGGCTGAAAATAGCCCAAAAATCGTCCCAAAATACCCTCAAAAATCCCCAAAATCACCCCCAAAATAGCCCAAAATACCCCAAACCCAACCCTAAAAATACCCCGAAATATCCCAAAAATAGCCCAAAAAGATTCCAAAAGTAACCCCAAAAATACCCAAAAACCATCCCAAAACCAACCCTAAAAATCCCCCAAATACCCAAAAATATCCCAAAACCACCCCCAAAAATAAATCTTTAAAAAATAAACTCAAAAATCCTCCAAAATTCCCCCAAAAATCCCCCAAACATCTCCAAATTCCCGAAAATCCCAAATTTCCCCCAAAATTCCGAAAAAAAATCAAAAGAAACATTTTTAAAATAAAAAAAATCCCAAAAAGTCACCCAAAAATATCCCCCAAATTCCCAAATTCCTCCCAAAACTCCCCCAAATTTCCCCAAATCCCCATGAAAAAATCCCCCAAAAATCTGCCAAAAATGCCCAAAAAATCCCCCAAAATTAAAAAAATACCAAAAAATTAAAAAATCCTCTGAAAATCCCCCAAAATCCCCCCAAAAATTCCCCAAAAAACAAAAATAATTTTTTTTAAACCTAAAAAAATCACCCAGGAATTCCCAGGAAATAAAAAAAAAAAAATTAAATCCACAAAAATCACCCCAAAAATTGGAAAAAATTGAAAAAAAATTATAATCCCCAAAATCCCCCAAAATCCCCCCAAAATAATAAAAAATTAAAAAAACCTTTTAAAAAAAAAATCCCCAAAAATCACCCAAAAAATAAAAAAAATTGAAAAAAACCGATTTTTATAATCCAAAAACATTCCAAAAAATCACCAAAATCCCCCCAAAATTCCCATAAAATAAAAAAATTAAATCCCCAAAAGTCCCCAAAAATCGCCCAAAAATTCCCCCCAAAAA
>NW_024361310.1:0-244 GCF_014805655.1 Passer montanus
CCCCGCGGAGGGCGGGGGCGCAGCCCCGAGCGGGGCCAGGCTGGGGGTGCCCCGGCGGAGCAGATCCCTGGCCGGGACGGGCGCTCCGCCCCGCCTCTCCCCGCCCCGCCGCGGAGCGGAGGAGCGCGGGCGAGGGGCGACAACTTTCCCCGAAGTTTCTGCCGGAGAGCCGCGACAGCTGTCCCCGCTCTCGCTGCGGGCCTCCGCGCCCGGGCTGCGGGCAGGAGCGGCGGGACGGGACGGG
>NW_024361311.1:0-244 GCF_014805655.1 Passer montanus
TGGGGCTGGAATTTGGGATTTTAGGGCTGGAAATTTTGGGATTTAGGTGTACAATTTCGGGGGTTTTTAATTTAGGGATTTCAAGCTGGAATTTAGGGATTTGGGAATGGAATCTTGGGATTTGTAGTTTGAATTTTGAGATTTCCAGTTGGAATTTTGGGATTTCAAGCTGGAATTTTGGGCTTTGGAGCGTGAGTTTTGGGAATTTGGACTGGAATTTTGGGATTTGAGGCTGGAATTTGGG
>NW_024361312.1:0-244 GCF_014805655.1 Passer montanus
GTGCCTAAAGCAGACTATCCGAGTTTTTATTATTTATTATAGTTATTATTTATGCTCTCTATTTGTATACCACACAGTCTCCTCTGAAACATCTGCCAGACCCCATAACTGGACACAGTGACTTCTTGTTTTGGGGTGGAGGAAGAATGCTCACATCCAGCTGCTCCTGGAAAAAAATGTTGTTGTCACCCTGTGCTAAAGTTAGGAGCCAGCTGCCACTGCTTGCCCTGCTGGTGTGTGTTGG
>NW_024361313.1:0-1275 GCF_014805655.1 Passer montanus
GAATATCAGGGATTCCTCTCCATCCCCATCTTTGCACTTGGCTCCCACATTCCCAAGGGATCCTGTGAGGATCCAGAGATTTCAGCTTTGCCTTTAGGATTCTCCTGGTTTTCCATCAGGGATCTGGGGATGGGATCAAATCCTGAAAGCTCCAAATGGCTCTCAGATCCATCCGCACATGGAAAAAACCAGGGATGACTCCAGGATTTTCTGGGAATTCCCACTTTTCAGCCTGGCTTTGGATGAATGGATTCCATGGCCAAAATCCGCTCCCAAAATCCCAGAATATCAGGGATTCCTCTCCATCCACATCTTTGCACTTGGCTCCCGCATTCCCAAGGGATCCTGTGAGGATCCAGAGATTTCAGCTTTGCCTTTAGGATTGTCCTGGTTTTCCATCAGGGATTTGGGGATGGGATTGAATCCTGAAAGCTCCAAAGGGCTCCCGAATCCATCTGCACATGATAAAAAACAGGGATGACTCCAGGATTTTCTGGGAATTCCGGCTTTTCAGCCTGGCTTTTGGGAAAAGGCAGGAAAACAGGGAATTTTCACACCTGGCCCTTTTTTTTGGGAAGCTCCAGCAGGATCTGAGCTCTGCTCCAGAGTCGCTTTCCCGTAGGAATTCCCACTTCATCCCGGCTTAATTGCCTTTGTGTTCGGTGCTAATTAGGAAGCCGGGAGTTAATGGATCACAAAGAGCTGCCAGGAGAGGCTTCCTCTCGGGAATGGGGCTGGGAAATGAGGGATATCAGTCATGGATACCCCCTGGAGAACCGGTGGATAATGATTCCAATCAGGAAAAATCAGGATGCTCCTCGATTGGGAAGGGTTGGAGCAGGGAGGCGCCACAGGATCAAGGGGTGTCTCCCAGGACGTGGAATTCCAGTGGAGTTTTTCCATCTGGCAGCTCCCAGATCCCAAAATCCCAGGGTTTCCCAGGGTCTCCCAGCCCTTTATCCACTTCTTTTCCCTCTTTTTTCCTCTCCAGGGCTTTCCTTCTACACCCGAGTGCTGGAAAACTGCGAGGACGAGGCCAAGTTTGATGAGGTAGGAGAATTTTCCATCCTTTTTATCCCATAAATCCCACTTGCTTTCCCAGGATTCCCTGTCCAGGTGAATACCCAGGATTCCCAGTCCTGGTGAAATCCCTGTTCCCAAATTTTTCTTGGCATCTTTGTTGTCTGCTCCAAGGTTTCTCCTGGCAGGGGCCAAACAGGATTCCTGGCTGGACACAGGTGGGAAAATCCCAATGGAATTTTCCAAGCAGAGGGG
>NW_024361313.1:2016-2723 GCF_014805655.1 Passer montanus
CTCCTTTTCCCAACCAATCTTTGCTCACTCATCTCTTCCTTTTCCCAAAATGATCCTGGCTTATCCCTCTCCTCCTTTTCCCAAAACGATCCTAGCTCGGCCTTCTACTTTTCCCAACTGATCCTGGCTCATCCCTCTACTTTTCCCTAAACCCTCTTGGCTCATCCTTCTCCTTTTCCCAACCAATCTTTGCTCATTCATCTTTTCCTTTTCCACAAATCCTCTTGGCTCTTCCCTCTCCTCTTCCCAACTGATCCTGGCTCATCCCTCTCCTCCTTTTCCAAAAATCCTCTTGGCTCTTCCCTCTCCTCCTTTTCCAAAAATCCTCTTGTCTCTTCCCTCCCCTTTTCCCAAAACGTTTCCACTCATCCCACTCCTCCTTTTCCCAACCAATATTTGCTCATCCATCTCTTCCTTTTCCTAAAATGATTCTGGCTTATTCCTCTCCGCGTTTTCCCAAAATTCATCCCACTCCTCCTTTTCCCAACCAATATTTGCTCATCCATCTCTTCCTTTTCCTAAAATGATTCTGGCTTATTCCTCTCCTCGTTTTCCCAAAATGTTCCTGCCTCTTTCCTCCCCTTTTCCCAAAACAATCTTGGCTCATCTCCTCCCTTTCCCAACCAATCTTTGCTCATCTCTCTCCTCCTTTTCCCAGAATCCTCCTGGCTCATCCATCTCCTTTTCCAGCTGATCCTGGCTCATCC
>NW_024361314.1:0-244 GCF_014805655.1 Passer montanus
TTTGGGATTTGGGGGGAATTTGGGGATTTGAGGGCAAATTTGGGGCAAATTTGGGGGGATTTGGGGTTTTTGGGATTCGGATTTTGGGGAAAAAAATTGGAGGATTTGGGAAAAATTCAGAAAAATTTGGGATTTTGGGGGGAAATTTGGGGAAATTTGGTGGGAATTTGGGGGAATTTGGGATTTTGGGGATTAAAATTTTGGGGTTTGGGGGAAAAATTTGGGGATTTGGGGGGATTTTTGG
>NW_024361315.1:0-244 GCF_014805655.1 Passer montanus
CACCAGGCTCTGTATTGCAGGGATTTAATCATCCAAGGCAACTGCTTGTCTGTGCAAAATGATGCTCAATGGCACTGGAGCTTTAGTCAGTTTCTCCAAAAGCGGAATAAAATGTATTATTAGTCCCCAAGGCAGCTAAATTGTTTTCTTCAGGCAAGTTTGTGACCTTCCCCTAATGGCAGGTTACACGTAACCCGTTCCTTGATGCTGTGGGAGGAGGACAGACCAACAACCAGTTGTGTGT
>NW_024361316.1:0-244 GCF_014805655.1 Passer montanus
GGGATGCATGGAATACCGGGGATACCGGGGATACCGGGAACGGGATAACGGGGTACCGGGATATCGGGATATCGGGAATACCGGGGTACCGGGAATACCGGAAATGGGATACCGGGAATACCGGGATATCGGGGCACCGGGAATGGGACACCGGGGCATTCGGGATTCGGGGTCCTGGGATTTGGGGGTCCCGGGGTTCGGGATTCGGGGTCCCGGCTCCGGGGGGTCCCGGGATTTGGGGGTT
>NW_024361317.1:0-244 GCF_014805655.1 Passer montanus
AAACTGTGTTGTGTCTGACAGCCCAGACTGACAGCAAGCTGGGTGTCACAGAGTCTACATCACCCTGAAATGGAGTCTGCCTCTTGCCAGCATTTGAGACACCGTGGTTCAGGTCCTTGCTGCTGCTGTGCTTGGCTTCTTGTGTGCCTCTTGCCACAGGACAAGTTGTGCCCCTCATCCACCTCTGTGAAGAGGGTGTTTGCTGAAAGTCACCTTGTCCTTCAGTGTAAGTTAATAACTTCAG
>NW_024361318.1:0-244 GCF_014805655.1 Passer montanus
TTTTAATGGATTTTCTGAGGGGAAAAAGGGCTCAAAAGCAGCAAGGAAAAAATGGATTTTGAGGGGGTTTCTACAGAGGATTTTTCCCGGTGGAATTTGGGCCCAAACTCTCTAAAATTGGGGAATTTGAGGACTATATATTAAAAAAAATCCATTAAATTTAGCTACAAATAGATTTTTCTGAGGTAAAAAAGGGCTAAAATCAGTTAAAAAATGAGATTTTGAGGTGGATTTTGCATCCAGT
>NW_024361319.1:0-244 GCF_014805655.1 Passer montanus
CTCGCCGCCGCCCCGAGCCCCCCGCCGCTCCCGGGCCTCCGCTTCTCGTTTTATCCTCCGCCGGGCATTAGCGGTGTCTCTCACGGAGAAAAACTTGCAGCCGCGGGTTCCCACGGAGCGAAGGGACCCGGGGGGTGCCCCGCGCCGCGCAGCCCCCGCCCGCCGCGGCGGAGGGGCGTGAGGAGGGGGGCAAGGAGGGGGGGTGCCGGAGGCGGATTAAAAACAATAAGGGCGGCGGTGGGGG
>NW_024361320.1:0-4832 GCF_014805655.1 Passer montanus
AAATGGTCCCAAATGGTCCCAAAATGGTCTCCAATGGACCCAAATGGACCCAAAATGGTCCCAAAATGGTCCCAAAATGGTCCCAAATGGACCCAAAATGGTCCTAAAATGGCCTCAAATGGACCCAAAATGGCCCCGAAATGGCCCCAAATGGTCCCAAATGGACCCAAAATGGACCCAAAATGGTACCAAAATGGTCCCAAATGGCCCCAAAATGTTCCCAAATGGACCCAAAATGTTCCCAAATATCCCCAAAACGGCCCCAAATGTTCTCAAAATGTCCCAAATGGCCCCAAAATGGCCCCCCCCCACCCCCGCATGGGGTCGATTTTGAGCTGATTTTGGGCTCAATTTTGGGCTGATTTTGGGGATAATTTTGGGTTGATTTGGGGCCAATTTGGAGACAATTTTTGGGATCAATTTTGAGCTGATTTTGGGGTGATTTTGGGATCAATTTTGGGTCAAATTTGTGTCATTTTTGGGGCTGATTTTGGGTCAATTTTGGGCTGATTTTGGGGCCATTTTGGGTCAATTTTGGTTCAGTTTGGGACTAATTTGGGTCCTATTTTGAGGTGATTTTGGGGTGTTTTGGGGTGATTTTGGGGCAATTTTGGCTCAATTTTGGTTCAGTTTGGGGCCAATTTGGCTCCTATTTTGAGCTGATTTTGGGCTCCTTTTCGGGCTGATTTTGGGGCAATTTTGGGATCAATTTTGGGTCAAATTTGTGCCAATTTTGGGTCAATTTGGGTCCTATTTTGAGCTGATTTTGGGCTGATTTTGGGTCAATTTTGGTTCAGTTTGGGGCTAATTTGGGTCCTATTTTGAGGTGATTTGGGGCCAATTTTGGGACAATTTTGGGGCTGATTTGGGTCAATTTGGGGCGAATTTTGAGCTGATTTTGGGGCCATTTTGGGTCAATTTTGGTTCAGTTTGGGACTAATTTGGGTCCTATTTTGAGGTGATTTTGGGGTGTTTTGGGGTGATTTTGGGGCAATTTTGGCTCAATTTTGGTTCAGTTTGGGGCCAATTTGGCTCCTATTTTGAGCTGATTTTGGGCTCCTTTTCGGGCTGATTTTGGGGCAATTTTGGGATCAATTTTGGGTCAAATTTGTGCCAATTTTGGGTCAATTTGGGTCCTATTTTGAGCTGATTTTGGGCTGATTTTGGGTCAATTTTGGTTCAGTTTGGGGCTAATTTGGGTCCTATTTTGAGGTGATTTGGGGCCAATTTTGGGACAATTTTGGGGCTGATTTGGGTCAATTTGGGGCGAATTTTGAGCTGATTTTGGGGCCATTTTGGGTCAATTTTGGTTCCGTTTGGAGCCAATTTAGCTCCTATTTTGAGCTGATTTTGGGGTCAAATTTGCGCTGATTTTGGGGCGATTTTGGGCTGATTTTGGGTCGATTTTGGTTCAGTTTGGGGCTAATTTGGGTCCTATGTTGAGGTGCTTTGCTACCAAGTTTGGCACAATTTTCGGGCTGATTTGGGTCAATTTGGGGCGAATTTTGAGCTGATTTTGGGGCCATTTTGGGTCAATTTTGGTTCCGTTTGGAGCCAATTTAGCTCCTATTTTGAGCTGATTTTGGGGTCAAATTTGCGCTGATTTTGGGGCGATTTTGGGCTGATTTTGGGTCAATTTTGGTTCCGTTTGGAGCCAATTTAGCTCCTATTTTGAGCTGATTTTGGGGTCAAATTTGCGCTGATTTTGGGGCGATTTTGGGCTGATTTTGGGTCGATTTTGGTTCAGTTTGGGGCTAATTTGGCTCCTATTTTGGGGTGATTTGGGGATCAATTTTGGGCTGATTTTGGGGTGATTTGGGGACTGATTTGGGTCAATTTGGAGCCAATTTTGAGGCAATTTTGGGATTGATTTTGGGTCAATTGTGGTTCAGTTTGGGGCTAATTTGGGTCCTATTTTGAGCTGATTTTGAGCTCAATTTTGGGGCAATTTTCTGTCAATTTTGGTGCAGTTTGGGGCCAATTTGTGTCCGATTTTGAGGTGATTTGGGGCCAATTTTGAGACATTTTTGGGACTGATTTGGGTCAATTTGGGGCCAATTTGGAGCTGATTTTGGGGCGATTTTGGGCTCAATTTTGGGCTGATTTTGGGTTGATTTTGGGATCAATTTCGGGTTGATTTTGGGCTCAATTTTGGGGCTGATTTTGGGTCAATTTGGGGCCTATTTTGAGGTGATTTTGGGCACAATTTTGAGCTGATTTTGAGGTGATTTTGGGTCAATTTTGGTTCAATTTGAGGCCAATTTAGCTCCTATTTTGAGCTGATTTGGGGCTCAATTTTGGGTCAATTTTGCATCAATTTTGGTTCAGTTTGGGGCCAATTTGGGTCCTATTTTGAGGTGATTTTGGGCTCAATTTTGGTTCAGTTTGGGGCTAATTTGGCTCCTATTTTGGGGTGATTTGGGGATCAATTTTGGGCTGATTTTGGGGTGATTTGGGGACTGATTTGGGTCAATTTGGAGCCAATTTTGAGGCAATTTTGGGATTGATTTTGGGTCAATTGTGGTTCAGTTTGGGGCTAATTTGGGTCCTATTTTGAGCTGATTTTGAGCTCAATTTTGGGGCAATTTTCTGTCAATTTTGGTGCAGTTTGGGGCCAATTTGTGTCCGATTTTGAGGTGATTTGGGGCCAATTTTGAGACATTTTTGGGACTGATTTGGGTCAATTTGGGGCCAATTTGGAGCTGATTTTGGGGCGATTTTGGGCTCAATTTTGGGCTGATTTTGGGTTGATTTTGGGATCAATTTCGGGTTGATTTTGGGCTCAATTTTGGGGCTGATTTTGGGTCAATTTGGGGCCTATTTTGAGGTGATTTTGGGCACAATTTTGAGCTGATTTTGAGGTGATTTTGGGTCAATTTTGGTTCAGTTTGGGGCCAATTTGGGTCCTATTTTGAGGTGATTTTGGGCTCAATTTTGGGCTGATTTTGGGTCAATTTGGGGCCAATTTGGAGCTGATTTTGGGGCGATTTGGAGCTGATTTTGGGGCGATTTTGAGCTCAATTTTGGGCTGATTTTGGGTCAATTTTGGTTCAATTTGTGGCCAATTTAGCTCCTATTTTGAGGTGATTTTGGGCTCAATTTTGGGCTGATTTGGGGGCGATTTTGGGCTGATTTGGGGTCAATTTTGCATCAATTTTGGTTCAGTTTGGAGCCAATTTAGCTCCTATTTTGAGGTGATTTTGTGTGGGGCTCAATTTTGGGTCAATTTTGCATCAATTTTGGTTCAGTTTGGAGCTAATTTGGGTCCAATTTTGAGGTGATTTTGAGGATCAATTTTGGGCTGATTTTGGGGTAATTTTTGTTGATTTGGGGCCAATTTGGAGACAATTTTGGGCTCAATTTTGGGCTGATTTTGGGGTGATTTTGGGATCAATTTAGGGTCAAATTTGTGTCAATTTTGGGGCTGATTTTGGGTCAATTTTGGGCTGATTTTGGGGCCATTTTGGGTCAATTTTGGTTCAGTTTGGGGCCAATTTGGGTCCTATTTTGAGGTGATTTTGAGCTCAATTTTGGGGCAATTTTCTGTCAATTTTGGTGCAGTTTGGGGCCAATTTGTGTCCGATTTTGAGGTGATTTGGGGCCAATTTTGAGACATTTTTGGGACTGATTTGGGTCAATTTGGGGCCAATTTGGAGCTGATTTTGGGGCGATTTTGAGCTCAATTTTGGGCTGATTTTGGGTCAATTTTGGTTCAATTTGTGGCCAATTTAGCTCCTATTTTGAGGTGATTTTGGGCTCAATTTTGGGCTGATTTGGGGGCGATTTTGGGCTGATTTTGGGTCAATTTTGCATCACTTTTGGTTCAGTTTGGGCCAATTTTGAGGTGACTTTGGGCTCAGTTTTGGGCTGATTTTGGGGCGATTTTGGGCCAATTTTGGTTCAGTTTGGGGCCAATTTTGAGGTGACTTTGGGCTCAGTTTTGGGCTGATTTTGGGGCGATTTTGGGCCAATTTTGAAGTGAGTTTGGGCTCAGTTTTGGGCTGATTTTGGGGCGATTTTGGGCCAATTTGGGGCCATTTGTGATGTCCCCAGTCCCCGCTGTCCCCTTGGGCTCAATTTGGGGCTGATTTGGGGGCGATTTTGAGCCGATTTTGGGTCAATTTTGCATCAATTTTGGTTCAGTTTGGAGCCAATTTTGAGGTGACTTTGGGCTCAGTTTGGGGCTGATTTTGGGTCAATTTGGGGCCAGTTTTGAGGTGAGTTTGGGCTCAGTTTTGGGCTGATTTTGGGGCGATTTTGGGCCAATTTGGGGCCATTTGTGATGTCCCCAGTCCCCGCTGTCCCCTCACCTGCACGGCGCACTCCTGCTCCCCGGTGTCCCCAGGGGTGTCCCCGGTGTCCCCGGTGTCCCCGGTGTCCCCCGGCTCCCACGTGACCTCGAGCCACCGCGGCCCCGCCCCCGCCACGCCCACATTTTTGGGGGGCGGGAGCAGAACTGGGGGGGGGGACACGGGGGGGACACGGTCAGTGCCACCCCCGCTGTCCCCAAATGTCCCCAGATGCCACCCCGGGGTCCCCAGTGCCACCCCAGGGTCCCCAAATGTCCCCAAATGTCGCCCCAGTGACCCCAAATGTCCCCAACATGCCACCCCAAGGTCCTCAAATGTCCCCAAATGCCACCCCAGGGTCCCCAAGCGCCACCCCAGGGCCCCCAAATGTCCCCAAATGCCACCCCAGGGTCCCCAAATGCCACCCCAGGGTCCCCAAATGTCCCCAAGTGCCGCCCCAGGGTCCCCAAATGTCACCCAGGGTCCCCAAATGTCACCCAGGGTCCCCAAGTGCCACCCCGGGGTCCCCAAATGTCCCCAAAT
>NW_024361321.1:0-244 GCF_014805655.1 Passer montanus
TTAAATTCCTTGTTTCAACCTCCATGTAGTCCACTCTCTAATAAGAAAGAGATATGAAAGTAGCCTTGGCCCTTTATCACAAAGTGCATGTGCTAGGGTTTTTATTTTGCAGCCCATGAAAGAGCCTCCCTTCCTCTGTAAAAAGCAAACTCTTTAAAAATTGTGTTCATAATATACAAATCTACATTCTGATTGACATTTTCTGCATACAAAGGCAATTTCAAATGTAGCTGCATTGCACTCC
>NW_024361322.1:0-244 GCF_014805655.1 Passer montanus
CCTGTTATTCCTTTCCCTGTATCTTTGCCGAAAAGCCCCATAATTTCAATGTTGTGATAATATGGAGAGAAGGGGGCCATATTCTCCATTCCAGGAAGGTTCTAGGACACCTGTGTTTTAAACAGGTACAGGTCCATCACTGCAGGTCAATTTTATTGAAAAACCCCTGAAGCACAAGGCAGTCATAGGTCACAGCCACTACAGACTCAGGAGAAAAAGTCCTGCTTGTCACCCTAAATTTCCT
>NW_024361323.1:0-244 GCF_014805655.1 Passer montanus
AGTGCGGCTCTGGCCGGCCGCAGGAGGAAGCCATGTGATGCAGGAGCAGAAAGCATGGCGAGATGTGACACAGCTCTGCAGAGCAGGGGGGCCGCCACAGACGCCAGCTGCAGGGCTGTCCCTTGCCTCACTGCGGCTGAAGCACCTGGACCAGGAGCTATCACGAGCGTCCCTGCAAGGCTGTGACTGAGCTCTGCCCTTTCCCCTCACGCCAGGTTGGAAATGACCTCTGAGACCATCGAGT
>NW_024361324.1:0-244 GCF_014805655.1 Passer montanus
ATGAGAATTATCCAAGCACTAAGGAAAAGGAAAGGAAGAAAAAAACCCAGCACCCAATTTAGTAGAGATGACAGGTTAACCTTTTCTAGGTGTGTGGTTTCAAGTTTCATTAAGGCAGAAGTCCCCAGACTATTTCCAGTGGAGATGCAGGTATGGAGACTGCAGCTGTTCTACAGACAGCTCATTAACCACACAGAGACACTCCACTCACCAGACTCCTTCAGGCTGAGAAACTCCAAGGACA
>NW_024361325.1:0-244 GCF_014805655.1 Passer montanus
TCCCCCCCCGCTGTCCCCGCGCGCCCCCGGCCCCTCCCCCACCCCGATCGATTCCCGGATCGATCCCGTGGGAACGGGGCGGGGGAGGGGACACCGGGGGCACTGCTGACGTCACAGAGATTTTGGGGCCGTTTCGGGGATTTTTGGGCAATTTTTTTTGTATTTTTGGGGCGATTTGGGGGCGTTTTTTGGTATTTTTGGGGTGGTTTTGCTGTTTTTGGGCTGTTTGGAGGGGATTTTTTGG
>NW_024361326.1:0-244 GCF_014805655.1 Passer montanus
GCTGGGGAGGGGTCCCAGGGGTCTCAGGGGGCTGGGGAGGGGGCTGCAGGAGGACTGGGCAGGGGGCTGCAGGGTCTGGGGGATTGGTGAGGGGTCCCAGGGAATTGGGGAGGGGTCTCCCAGCCCTGACCCCCCTGTGCCCCCCCAGGTGTTGGTGCTGGTGATGTGTCACACGCGTGAGCCTGGGAGGGGTTTGGGGGGTCCCAGGAGATGAGGAGGGGTCTGGGGGTTCAGTGAGGGGTCT
>NW_024361327.1:0-244 GCF_014805655.1 Passer montanus
ACAGGGGACAGCAGTGTCACCATGAGTGACCAAACACTGGTGACACCATGACAAGTGACCTAGAGATGGCAGAGGATTCCCCAGCCCTCATGTGGGGACAGCAGTGTCACCAGGAGTGACCAAACACCGGCAGAGCATTCCCCAGCTCTCAGCCTGGGGACAGTGGTGTCACCATGACAGTGACTGATGGATGGCAGAGGATTCCCAAACGGCTTAGCCCAGGGGACAGCCGTGCCACTGTGAC
>NW_024361328.1:0-244 GCF_014805655.1 Passer montanus
CAGGTATCATCTCTTTACCCTCACCGCAATCAAAGCGGGAGGTACGGCAGGTCTTGGGACTGGTGGGTTTCTGCCGGCAATGGATTGAGGGGTACACCGAGAAAGTAAAATTTTTATATGAAAAGCTGATTACCGAAAGACCAAAGTGGAGTGAGCAGGATGAGGTAAGCTTTAGAAGGTTAAAAGAATCTCTCATAGTAGCTCCAGTACTCAGTCTCCCAGACATGAAAAGACCTTTTCAATT
>NW_024361329.1:0-244 GCF_014805655.1 Passer montanus
AGGGAGTTCCTGTTCCAGTTTGCAGGGCTCCCTCTGGTTTGTCACCAGCCCTGGCTGTCCCCCCAGCAGAGCAGGGCCCCGAGGCTGGAGAGGGTGGGAGGTGCTCACCTGAGCAAGAACTGGCTCCATCGGATGGGCTGAGCTTTCTGCAGGTGGGTGTAGCCAGGCAGGATCACATCGATTTCTCTGGGAGGGAAAGCACAGAGAGGTGAGCAGCAGAGGCAGCAGGGAGGGCAGGGACAGG
>NW_024361330.1:0-244 GCF_014805655.1 Passer montanus
GGGATTTGTGCCATCCAAAACCTCCCCAGAACATTTCGCAGCAAGCTGGAATGGAATTACAGGCATGAACACTGGGAACCCAAATGATGCACCACAACCAAAAAAATATCTCCCCAAAAGGCACAGAATTGATTCAAACACTCCATGAGGAGTTTTCCAGTGGCCCATGCCTGAGAAAGTGCACTAAGATAAAAAAAACCAAAAAAACTTATTTGCAACACAATATATGATCTAGCAGTGCCTT
>NW_024361331.1:0-3431 GCF_014805655.1 Passer montanus
AACATCCAGATTTGAGCCTCTTGGATAAAGACTGTCTTCCAGCTCAGTGCTGGGATGAATTACAGCACCAAGGCAAACAGGTGGAAAATGCAGTCCAGTGGAAGTTACTCTTCCCCATTGTGAACATGTCCTGACAAACATGTAATCTAGTCCATTAAGCTGGCACAGTGGTCAGTGTTTATAATAACTTTAATACATTCAGAAACCACAAAAAATATTTAACAACATTAACACGACACAAAAATGAGAAATGCAAATGCAATCTCTAAGTTTTAATTTATTTTTCTTGCCTGGCTTTTCTGAAGCCTTTGCTTCCCTGTTGTTTATTGTCTTTCATTTTCTTCATGTCTTATATTCCCTGACAGTCATTACAATTGAATCTACATATAATAAATATAAATTAGAACACATTAAACTTAGTCACAAACAACCTTTATAATTTCTCAAGCTCAAGTTTTTTAGATTTGGTATTGGGTGATCTGCCAAAGTTTCCAAAAAATGTTAAAAACACTGGAATAAAAACAAGACCATGAAGAGCCCCAAACAAAATAACAAGGAACATGATCTTGAAGAATGTCCTAAAGATGTAGGTGTTCGCTGCAGCCAGGACAACTACGCCCAATATCGTAGAAACTGCACCTTGCAGAACTGGGTAACCTAGCAGGGACAGAGCTTCAATTGCCCTTTTATTGGCTGATGACTCCCCACTCGTAACAAAGGCATAGGAAATGTGAGCAGAAAAATCTACTGAAAACCCAATGCAAATGACCAGGTTGATCATGGATATGGAATCAAGGTTGACGTTCCAGAAGGTCATGAAACCAGCAACGCCAACGATAACAGAGGCTATAGCAAAGGTCACCCACAAGCAGCACAGCGGGTTGGGAATGAGCAGAAGGGAGACAACGAGCATGGCCCCGGCAGCAACGACAACGTTCTGAACAGTGTTCTGCACTATCACCAGGTACTGGTCGTAGTAGATGAAGGCTGGGTGATACACCTTCAGTGGAATGCTGCACTGCTTGGCTGCCTCTCTTAACTGGTTGAGGAGATTCTTCTCATCCACGGCTGATGTCACGTTCACTGTCTGGATGAAGAAACGTGAAGCCTCTATTTCATCCTGAGTCTTGTTTATGTCCCACCCAAAACTGGGAACAATTCTGAACAGTATAGTTAAGTTATTTAAGAAGTCAGTCTTACTGTTTATGTTTATCAAACTCCTTTTGGCAAGTACTGTGTATACTCTCAGCCATGACTCGGAGAGATCCTTATCTACATAGGAAATGTTCTCTAAGTTTTGTGTGCAGCTCTCGATGCCAAGACGCACCGACTCATTCCAGTAATCTACACTCTCAGTAATGACAACCATGACCCTGGGTCCATATGTGGAGAAGTATTTGTCATCATCATCATAGTATGGAATAACATAGGAGGCATCATTTGCCAGATTTCGGAGATCGATGCCTTCCCTGATCTGAGTACACCCATAAACACTGCCACCCAAATATGCTCCGTAGAGCAACACCATGAGCACCTTGATCCATTTATTTGTAACAAAAGGGCCATAATACTGTTTAAAGAATACGCTCATTGGATGCTCCCCTTCTGGCTGAGATGGCTGCCTAGAACAGCTGCCGATACAGCAAGCGTTGTACAAGCAGGAGTTCTCAGCCTGATCTACGTCCACACGCATACAAGTCAGCCAGTGTCGGTTCCCTTGCTCCCTTTTGTGATTTAATACCAGAACTGCCCCAAAGAAGGTCATGGTGTATACATAGCAGAAGACAAAAGCTGTCCCTGTATAGAGGCAAAAAGACCTCACGGACGGAAAAGCAGTCCAGGTGCCAATGAAGAAGGCCAAAACATCTGTCAGAGTGGTGATGGTTACAGAAAGTGCTGCTTCTGCATAAGTCTCAGCCAGCAGGGATTTAACACTGGATTTCTCTTTTTTCCTTGAACTTTGTTCCCAGGAAGCAATCATGATGAACATGTCATCAACGCCTACCCCTGCAAGAGGAGAGACTGTTAATGCTGCACTGCAAATGGCAGCTTCCACCAACACCAACAAAACTACAACATTAATCACATTTCATTCTGCATAAAATCTGAAAAAGGAAGTTGGGCTTCTAACACTTCTCAAGTGCTGATGAAAGTTACAAGAGAATCTGGAAAACAGATCCTTTGTGTGTGGCTGAATTCATTACCTTTTAGCACCTCCTGGTGACCTGATGAGTTGTTGATCCCTCAGCGACTCTGCTGAAGGACTGAGCACACCCTACTGCATCTCTAAGTGTCTTGTAGCTATGTCCACGTGTCCCCTGATGCAGATGACACAGATTTCAAAGCACCACATATTCTGATGCTCTACTAATCTTACCACTGAAATCATCCCCCATTACCTCTGGAATCTCTTCTTCAGCACTGCAGCAACTTGGACCAATAATGTCTTGTTCTGCCTTCAGAAGGCAGGAAGAGCAGTTGCTATCACACAGGTAACCAATGATTCCAGTCTTCTGAGCTGAGGGGTTTGCCCATCTGCAGGTGCTCTGAGAGGGCTGCACCTCTGGGTATCTCCTACACTCACTTCAGGACAAAGTGTCGTATCATCTGACATTCACATCATAAAAGACTGACACCATTAGGTTGTTTTAACTTCACTCTGGTCTTTGTATCTGAATACAACTCACTTTTTCTACTTACCCAGAATCAGGAATGGTGCATTTGCTACAGTGACCACAAATGGTACTCCACAGAAGAGCATCAATCCAAAGCTGCTTAATACAGCTAAGCCAGAAGAAAGCACTCCACAGCTTGCAAGCCAGATATTATTTCTTATACAGCTCAGTCTGAAAATATTTCAAGGAATATCTGTTATGTGTCAAATATTTCACCAAGGTGTTTGGCATGAAAAGTACTCACATACCAGTGATACCCTCTCTCAGAATAACTCCCCATGAAAGCTGCTAGTAGAGTTCCCAGGTGTCAGCATTACACAAAATTAATTTCTCTAGGAGGTGTTATACACATTATTACCACTGCCCAACTATATTCAGAAGAGTAAGGATGTGTACTGATCTTGGCATCAATAACAAGAGATGACAAAATAAGGGTACATAAGCTCTACCAATGCAGTGAGACTTTGGGAGATACAAAAAATTTGTGAGTTTCTAGAAGGTCTTTGATTTTACACGAGTTCTTGCTGTAGCATATCAGTGGAAGCACCATTCAGGCACTACATGCCATGTAGAGAAACTTTCTCAGCAGGCAGGTTGGCTACCAGCCTTTTGCCAAGATGCCCAGGAGGGCTGGCTCAAGCATCTCACAAGAAATGCTCTAACAGGTATGATGCTTGATGCAAGCACTAAACCAGCCCACTCACCCTACAAGTCTCATTTTTGGAAGTACAGGACACAGACACTGCTGTACAGCTG
>NW_024361332.1:0-244 GCF_014805655.1 Passer montanus
TCCCATGGGCAGGCAGGGGTTCAGCCATTTCCAGGAGAGCAGGCACCCATTACACAGTAACAGTTCCTCATGAAAACGAATGTGATTACACCAAACTTCCTCCCCTTCCTCCTTCTTCCTCTCCCTTTATGTACTGAGTGTGATGCCATATGGTCTGGAATGTCCTTTGGTCAGTTGTCCAAGCTGTGTCTCCTCCTCCTAACCTCCCATGCAGGCCCAACTTCCTCACCAGCATGGCCAGTAC
>NW_024361333.1:0-244 GCF_014805655.1 Passer montanus
ACCATCATTAACAACTGTCAACTCCAAACATGACACCTGATCTGTGAAGATAGATAAAGAGATAGATATAAAAAGATAGATAAGAATGATGACCTAATTAGCATCAGAGTCAAAGAGATCTGTAACCAATAAGGAACCCAAATACTAAGAACTGCATAACTTGGAAAAAATGAACCATGAACCAATGTATCTCAATGGGTTTTGATGTATCAATTTGTGAAAAATCTGGTAAAATTCATGTGTC
>NW_024361334.1:0-244 GCF_014805655.1 Passer montanus
GGGTGATCCATCCTGCACTTGCTGAAAGCCCAGAGATCAGCTCCATGCACAGCACGGGCTCTTCCTGTGCTCACCTGTCCCTTGCTGTCCCCCAGTGCTCTGGAACGTCTACGGGGACTGTGACAACTTTGCCACCCTGAAGGGACACAGCGGGGCTGTCATGGAGCTGCACTACAACACGGATGGCAGGTGAGGCCAGGGGCTCTGCTGCTCAGGAACAGGGCTGCAGCCCCAGGAGAGGCTG
>NW_024361335.1:0-244 GCF_014805655.1 Passer montanus
GGAACCGGGAACGGGGAACTGGGAACGGGGAACCAGGAATGGGGGATCCCAAAAATGGGGAACCGGAAATGGGGATCCCAAAAATGGGAAACCGGGAATGGGGAACCGAAAAATGGGGAACCGGGAATGGGGAACCCCAAAAACGGGGAACCCCAAAAACAGGGGATCCCAAAAACGGGGAACCCGGAAATGGGGACCCCAAAAATGGGGAAATACAAAAATGGGGAACCCCAAAAAGAGGGGA
>NW_024361336.1:0-244 GCF_014805655.1 Passer montanus
TTAAACAGAATAAAACTCCCCAGTAGAGGCGAGCACTGCCTTTATCTCCATCAGATGCTAAATGTCCTCTTTCAAACCCATTCCTTTCAAATCCATTCCCTGCTCCTACTTCACTTGGGGAGAGATGGGAATTCTCCCTGATCACAAAGGAAATTGCTTTCCCTTTTGTTAGGAATAATTAGGAATGCAATTTATCCCCCCTTCCCTTAATTATGAGTGCAGGAGGATCCATTTGCCTCGTTAA
>NW_024361337.1:0-244 GCF_014805655.1 Passer montanus
TTACAGGACTCCTCTGTCTCCTTCATGAACATTGGCTTTTCACAGCATGATTTTGTGCACATAACTATATGCAATAATAACCAAAACGCCTACATACCTGCTTTTCTTTGCAACTAAATTTTTCCATAATAAACCATATATATGTATATTTACAAACACCAATCATTCAGTGTTGCTCACTCTAATCTGCCCCAAGGGATTACCCTTATGTTCTGCAGCAACTCACAAAAATGCCCAAAATGTT
>NW_024361338.1:0-244 GCF_014805655.1 Passer montanus
TGCTACGCGCTGCTGCCGGCGCTGGGCCGGGGTTTCTGGGGCACTTTTGGGGGATTTTGGGCAGTTTCTGGGGGTTTTTGCGTCCCCCAATCAAAATCTTGGGGTCCCAACCCCATTTTTGGGGTTCCTAGCTCCATTTTTGGGGTTCCTGACTCCGTCTTTCCCCATTTCCAGTTGGCTTGCGAGTGCTACGCGCTGTTGCCAGCGCTGGGCTGGGATTTCTGGGGCAGTTTTGGGGGATTTT
>NW_024361339.1:0-244 GCF_014805655.1 Passer montanus
CCAAAATTCCCTCAAAATCTCCAAAAAAACCTCATAAAATCATCCAGAAATCTAAATAATACCCCTTAAAAATCCACAAAAAGTCCCTAAAAACCCCCAAAAATCTTCCTAAAATCCCCCCAAAAATTCCAAAATTCCCAAAATTTCCCCAAAATGCCCCAAAATGCCCCAATTTTGGCTCTCACCACTGGTTGACTTTGTGGCGCCCCTCGAAGTCGGGGGGCAGGGGGCTCATCCGGGTCAT
>NW_024361340.1:0-244 GCF_014805655.1 Passer montanus
AAAGGAGGAATTTTGAGGTGGAAAAAAGGAGGAATTTTGAGGGGAAAAGGGGAGGGAATTTTGGGATAAATTCTGGATTTTTTGGGGTAAAATTGGGAATTTTGGGTCACTCACCGCCGGCCCCGGGGGCCCCGCGGGGCCCTCGCCGCCCTTCAGGCCCCCCCCGCCCTGAAAGGCAAATTCCAACTTTTTTGGGGGGGAATTTGGGGAAATTCTGGGAATTTTTGGGGAATTTTTGGGGAAT
>NW_024361341.1:0-244 GCF_014805655.1 Passer montanus
ACAGATCAGGGTGTGTGCATTGGGTTTCTCAGGAGTTTTAGCAGAGGTGAGCAGTGCCTAGGCACTGGTCTATCTAGGACTGACTTTGCATTCCAGCCTGGCACAGCCTGCTCTGTGCCCTTAACCTGGCAGGATGTGCTCCAATCTAAGACTGCTCCATAGGAATGATGGAATAGTTAATCTAATTTTTTTTTTGAGGTTACAATTAACAAAACGTAAAATTTTCATTGTGACAGATCCTGTA
>NW_024361342.1:0-4822 GCF_014805655.1 Passer montanus
GAAAACCCCATAAAACCAAAAAAATTCCCAAAAAAATCCCAGAAAATCCCAAAAAACCCCCAAATGATTCCCAAAATCCCAAAGAATTCCCAAATAATTCCCCCCAAAAAAACCCAAAAACCCAAACAAAAATCCCAGAAAACCCCAAAAAACCCCAAATGATTCCCAAAATCCCAAAGAATTCTCAAGAAAACCCCAAAAAACCAAAAAAATCCCCAAAAATCCCAGAAAAACCCAAACAAATTCCCAAAGAATTCCCAAAAAATCCCCCCAAAAATCCCAGAAAATCCCAAAAATCCCCAAACGATTCCCCAAATCCCAAAGAATTCCCAAAAATCCCCCAAACTGCCGCTCACCGATGGCTTTTTTCAGCGTCTCGTAGGTGATCTCCTCGGCCGGGGCTCGCTGCGAAGGAAAATTGGGATGAAATTCCCAGAAAATCCCAAAAAAACCCCAAAAAACCTCCAAAAACACTAAAAAAAACCCCAAAACCCCCAAAAATGCCCCAAAAACCCCCAAAAATGCCCCAAAAAAACCCCAAAAATGCCCCAAAAAAAATGCCCCAAATCCCCCAAAAATCCCAATGCTGGGGAAATCCCGGAATTCCAGCCCGAATTTTTTCGGATTTTCGGGGGACTTGGGGGATTTTAGGGTTTTTTGGGAATTCTCAGAATTGCAGCCAGAATTCTTCAGGATTTTGTGGGGATTTTTGGAGATTTTGGGGTTTTTTGGGGGCATTTTTGGGAATTCTCTGGGATTTGATTTTTTTTTAAATTTTTTAATTTTGTTGGAGAATTCTTTGGGATTTTTGGCGTTTTTTACTTTTAAAAATTGGTTTTTAATTTATTTTTGGCTTTTTTAATTTTGAATTTTTTTGGTTTTTGGCTTCTTAAATTTTGTTTGGTTTTGTTTTTTTTTTTAATTTTGGGGGTTTTTTGTTTGGTTTTAATTTGGTTTTTTTGGCTTTTTCTCCTTTTTTAGTTTTGAGAGGTTTATTTTTTTTTTGAGGTTTTTTTCCTTTTTAATTTTGGGGCTTTTTTGCTTTTTTTTGCTTTTTTTGCTTTATTTTCTTTTTTAATTTTGAGGGTTTTTGCTTTTTTTGCTTTTTTAAAAATTTTGGGCGCTTTTTTTTTCTTTTGTACAATTTTTAACCCTTTTTGATGCTTTTTTTTTTGCCTTTTTTCCATTTTTTTCCCTTTTTTTCCCCCCCCCAAACCCAGAAATTTCGGGACAGGGGTTGGGAATTCCTGGGGATTTTTGGGATTTTGGGGATTTTTGGTGATTGCAGACCTGCTCCCTCTCGGGGCTGTTGCGGGACTCCACCTCCACCTGCAGGGAAATCGTCTCGCCGATGCTTTTCCGCTTGGACAAACGATCCTCCTCTGGAAAAACGGGAATTCCGGGCTCAGGAGCCAAATCCCGCCCCAAATCCGGCAGAATTCCCCCAAAAAATCCACCGGGAATTCAGGATTTGGGGCTGGGAAGAGGTAATCCCAAAAAAATCCCCAATTTCCCAAAAAAACTCCCCGAATTTCCCACAAAAAAATTCCAATATTTCCCACAAAAAAAACCCCAAAATACCCACACAAAACCCCCAAAATTCCCATAAAAATACCCCAAATTTCCCACACAAAACCCCAAAATTCCCACCAAAAAACCACAAAAGTCCCACAAAGAACCCCCAAATTTCCCACAAAAAAACCCCCAAATTTCTCACCAAAAAATCCCAAATTTTCCCAAAAAAACCTGAAATTCCCACCAAAACCCACAAAAAATTACCAAAATTCCCATAAAAACCCCAAAATTCCCACCAAAAAAACCCAAAATTCTCACCAAAAACCCAAAAATTCCCCAAAAAAACCCCTAAAAATCCAAAAGCATTCCCAAAAAATCCCCCAAACCACTCCCAAAATCCAAGAAACCCCAAAATCCCAAAGAATTTCCAAAAAAAATCCCCAAAAGCACAAAAAGAAATACTAAAAAAATCCAAAACTCAAAAAAACCCCAGGAAAATCCCAAAAATCTCCCAAAAAACTCCCCAAAAATCCCCTAAAAAATCCCAGAACTTCCCAGATTCCCAAAGGAATTCCCAAAAAACAAAAACAAATCCCCAAAAATCCCAAAGAATTCCCAAACCCCCCTCAAATCCCCCAAAAATTCCAAAGAAAACAAAAAAAACCCTCCAAGAATTCCCAAAAAATTCCACAAAATCACAAAAAGAATTTTTTAAAAAAAACCAAAACCCCAAAAATCCAAAGTGCCCCAAAAAAATCCCAAAAAAACACCAAAAACCCTAAAACATCCCCAAAACCTCCCAAGAAATTCCCAGAAAATTCTGGAATTTCCCTCTCACCGCCGCTTCTGGGGGCAGAACTTGGCACCGAGCAAAGCCCAAAATCCCAAAAAATCCCCCAAAATTCCCCAAAAAACCTGAAAAAATCCCCTAAAATACCAGAAAATTCCAAAAAATTCCCTAAAATTCCCCAAAAATTCCTAAAAAATCCCAAAAAATCCCAAAAATTCCTGAAAAAATCCCCTAAAATACCAGAAAATTCCAAAAAATTCCCTAAAATTCCCCAAAAATTCCTAAAAAATCCCAAAAAATCCCAAAAATTCCTGAAAAAATCCCCTAAAATACCAGAAAATTCAAAAAAATTCCCTAAAATTCCCCAAAAATTCCAAAAAAATCCCAAAAAATTCACAAAATTCTTAGAAAATCCCCTCTCACCGCCGCTCTGGTGGCAGAACTTGGCACCGAGCAAAGCCCAAAATCCTCAAAAATCCCCCAAAAAACCCTGAAAAACCCCAAAAACCTCCTAGAAACCCCAGAAAATTCCCCCAAAAATCCGAAAAAATTCCCAAAAAATTCCCAGAATCCCCAAAATTCCTGAAAATCCCAGCTCACTGCCGCTCTGGGGGCAGAACTTGGCGGTGAAGAATCCAAAATCCTAAAAAATCCCCAAAAATTCCCCGAAAAACCCTGAAAAATCCCCTAAAATTCCAAAAAAACTTCAAAATTTCCCCAAAATTCCCAAAAATTTCCCAAATATCCCCAAAATTCCCAAAAATCCCCTCTCATTGCCGCTCTGGGGGCAGAACTTGGCACTGATCAAAGCCCAAAATCCCCAAAAAATCCCCAAAATTCCCCAAAAAACCCTGAAAAAACAAAAAAAACCCTCAAAAATGCCTCAAAAATTCCCCAAAAAATTCCCAAAAATCCCCAAAATCCCCAGAATTCCCAGATTCCCGTGTCTCACCACCGCTCTGGGGGCAGAACTTGGCATCGAGCAAAGCCCAAAATCCAAAAAATCCCCAAAAATCCCCCAAAAAACCCTGAAAAAAATCCCCTAAAATCCAAAAAAAACCTCAAAAATTCCCAAAAAATTCCCAGAAAATTCCTAAAAATTCCCAGAATTCCCAGAAAATTTCCCTCTCACCGCTGTTGGGGCAGAACTTGGCACCGAGCAAAGCCCAAAATCCTAAAAAATCCCAAAAATTCCCAAAAAAATCCCGCAAAAATCCCAAAAAAACCCTGAAAAACCCCAGAAAATTCCCAAAAATTCCCCAAAATTCCCCAAATTCCCAGAATCCCCAGAATTCCCGGATTGCCGTGTCTCACCGCCGCTCTGGGGGCAGAACTTGGCAGTGAGGAATGCCCAAAATCAAAAAAAATCCCCAAAATTCCCCAAAAACCCTGAAAAACCTCCTAAAAAACATGGAAAATTCCCCAAAAATTCCCCCAAAATTCCCAAAACTTCACAGAAAATTACCAGAAAATTCCCCAAAAATTCCCCAAAAATCCTCGAAAATTTCCCAAAAATTCACCAAAAAATTCCCAAAAATTCCCAAAATTCCCCAAAAAATTCTGAAAAATTCCAAAAAAATTCCCCAAAATTCCCAAAATTCCCAGAATACCCCGAATTCCCGGATTTCGGTGTCTCACCGCCGCTCTGGGGGCAGAATTTGGCACCGATCAAAGCCCAAAATCCCCAAAATTCCCCAAAACACCCTGAAAAAATAAAAAAAAAACTCAAAAATTCCCCAAAAAATTCCCAAAAATTCCCAAATCCCCGGAATCCCCGGAATTCCCGGACTGCGGTGTCTCACCGCCACTCTGGGGGCAGAATTTGGCACTGATCAAAGCCCAAAATCCCCAAAATTCCCCAAAAAACCCTGAAAAAACAAAAAAAACCCCTCAAAAATCCCTCAAAAATTCCCAAAAAAATTCCCCAAAATTCCCAAATCCCCGGAATCCCGGAATCCCCGGACTGCGGTGTCTCACCGCCGCTCTGGGGGCAGAACTTGGCGGGGGGGAGAAAATGGCAAAAATGGGGGAAAAAAGGAAAAACTGGGGGGGAATGGGAAAAAAACCAGGGAAAAAATGGGAAACCTGGGGGAAAACCACAAGGGAAAACCCAAGGAAAACCAGGAAAAAAACCCTGGGAGAGATTAAAAAAAAAGCTTTTCCTTCCCTTTTCCATCCCCAAATCCCAGAAAAACCCCTCAGGATGGATCCTGGATCCCAGAATCCCAAAATCCTCCAGATGGGATCCCAGGACCTTCAATCCCATCCCATTCAAAACTCTGCTTCTTCTCTGGGAAGGAATTTCGGGAATTCCCTGGGAATTTGGGACTCCACTTCCCTTTTCCATCTCCAAATCCCATAAAATCCATTGGGATGGATCCTGGATCCCAGAATCCCGAAATTCTCCGGATGGGATCCGTGGACCTTCATTCCCATCACATTCCAACATTGACTCCACCCTGAGAGGAGAATTTTGGGATCCAGCAAAGAATTTTGGGAATTCCCTGGGAATTCAGG
>NW_024361343.1:0-244 GCF_014805655.1 Passer montanus
CCTGGGGTTTCTGATGAGTTTTTTGTGGGTTTTTTTTTCGTGCTTTTGGGTTCCTGCTGGGGTTTTTTGGGTTTCCTGGGTTTTTTTGGGTTTCCTGGGGTTTCTGATGAGTTTTTTGTGGGTTTTTTTTTCGTGCTTTTGGGTTCCTGCTGGGGTTTTTTGGGTTTCCTGGGTTTTTTTGGGTTTCCTGGGGTTTCTGATGTTTTTTTTTGGGTTTTTGGGGTGTTTTCGGGGTACCTGGTAC
>NW_024361344.1:0-244 GCF_014805655.1 Passer montanus
ATATGTGGAGTTTTTTGTGCATATTTTATATGAATCCTGTCTGGTTCAATCAGGATAAAGTGGTTTTATGATCTCCAAAACTTCCCTCCCATGTTTTCTTAGCCAGCAGTGCCCCTCTACATTTTTCTTGCGCATTTTTATAATTTTGGGGATACATTTTGAAACTTTTTGTGACATTTCTCTCTTACTTCATGGTGCAGTGTTTGCATCACAGCTGGTTGATTTGATAACATCACTTACATCT
>NW_024361345.1:0-244 GCF_014805655.1 Passer montanus
CGGGCGCGCCCAGCTCCGCACGGCAGCCCCGCTGCAGCGCCGCTGTCCCCGCAGGCAAGGGCGACACGCGGGGCTGGTGGCGGCCCGGCTGAGCTCCGCGATCCGTGCGCGGCGCATCCTCCCGGCTGCTGCGGTAAGAGGGGAAGGGCCCGCTTGGGCAGCGGCGGAGGGTTCGGTGTGGCGGGGGCTGGGAGCGCGGCGGGCCGGTCGCACAGCCCGAGGCGTGTCGGTGCGGCGGCGGTGG
>NW_024361346.1:0-244 GCF_014805655.1 Passer montanus
CAAGAACCAGACCCAGGCTGGCTGTGCTGAGGGAGCAGGGAGGTGTTATCTCCCTCAGGTTTCAGCAGCTACAGAAGACCTTTGAGCCCCAGCTGAAACCCAACTGGAATCATACCATGAAATTGAATAAAAACTCACAAAAAAGTTTCCACTGAATGGAGCCTTTTCCCATTCTATGGTGAAGCCTCAATTGGGGTAGAACTTTTCTGGTCACAAAAGTGTTGGGGGCTCAGGGCTCTTGGGC
>NW_024361347.1:0-244 GCF_014805655.1 Passer montanus
AAAAAAAAAAAAAAAAAAAAAAAATCGCCGCCCCCGCGGTGAAACCGGCGCCGCTGAGCGTTAATTAGCGAGCCCTCATTAATGAACCGAGCGCCCACGCGCGGCCGCGCCCTCGCGGGATCCCCGGGATCCCCCCCGCCCCAAAATCCGCACCGGGACCCCCCCCTTGGGGTCCCCCCGGCCCGGGCGGGGCTCGGAGCGGGGGGGGAGGGGGGGAACCGCGGCCCCGCCCCCACCGGGGACT
>NW_024361348.1:0-244 GCF_014805655.1 Passer montanus
GTGGGGGTTTGGGGTTTTTGGGGTTTTTGGAGGTTTTCTGGGATTTGAGGGGTTTATGGCTTTTGGGTTTTTTTGGGGTTTTTTGGTGATTTTTTGGGGTGTTTTGGGTGTTTGATTTTTTGGGATTTTGGACTTTTTTGGGTTTTTGGGTTTTTTTGGTGATTTTTTGGGGTGTTTTGGGGTTTTTGGTTTTTTGGGATTTTGGAACTTTCTTGGGGGTTTTTGGGGTTTTTGGGATTTTTGG
>NW_024361349.1:0-244 GCF_014805655.1 Passer montanus
CCCAGTACATCCCAGTTCAGCCCAGTACAGCGCAGGGAACCAACCTCCAGTTCCCCGGGACCCTCTCCCACCATTCCAGCACCTTCTGGGATGGGGGAGTGCGGCCCAGGGACCCCCAGGGATGGGATTCCCAGCGGACAGACCCCACAGAGGGGACGGAGGTGGGAAATGAGACCCCCGGGACCCTCTCGCCCCATTCCAGAGCCCTTTGGGATGGAGGAGCCGCTGCCCCGGGACCCCCGGG
>NW_024361350.1:0-244 GCF_014805655.1 Passer montanus
CTGCATCCAGCTCTGGGCTCCCAGCACAAAAAGCATATGGACCTGTTGGAGCAAGTCCAGAGGGCCACTAAAATGATCATGGGGATATGGCATGCCTCCTGTGAAAACAGTCTGAGAAAATTTGGGTTGTTCTCCCTATGAAAGAGAAGGCTCTGGGAACACCTTCTTGCAGCCTTTCAGTACTTACAGGGGACTTATAAGAAAGAAGCGGACAAACTTTTTAGTAGGGCCTGTTATTGGTTAG
>NW_024361351.1:0-244 GCF_014805655.1 Passer montanus
TGTGAGGGGGAAAAGGGCAGGAAATGTGAAGGGAAAAGGGGGGGAACGTGAGGGGAAAAGAGAAGGAAATGTGAGGGGAAAAAGGGCAGGAAATGTGAAGGAGGAAGTGTGAGGGGGGAAATGTGAGGGGGAAATGGTGAAAAATGTGACATTCCAGGAGCTTCCTGGGGGCCCCCAAAACCACCTGGGACCCTCAAAACCGCCGAGGATCCCCGGGGTCGTCACCGACCCCTCCACTGCCTCC
>NW_024361352.1:0-244 GCF_014805655.1 Passer montanus
TGTATATAAATATATTTATAATACATTATTATATGCTTTTATAATAATAATATATTATATAGTATATATTAATGTATTGATATACCATATATCAATAATATATTGGTATACTATATATAAATAATATTAATATTAATACTAAGTATATTAATATAACTAATATTAATATTAATTATATTACTATAATTAATATTAAAATTCTATATTTATATATAATTAATATTAATGTTATAATAATAGTAAT
>NW_024361353.1:0-4728 GCF_014805655.1 Passer montanus
AAAATGGGGATTTTGGGAAAAAAATGGGGGTTTGGGGGTGAAAAACGGGGGTTTTGGGAGGGGAAATGGGGATTTTTGGGAAAAAATTGGGAATTTTGGGGCAAAAAATGGGGGTTTTGGGGAGGAAAATGGGGGTTTAGGGAGGAAAATGGGGATTTTGGGGAAAAATGGGAAATGGCATTTTTGGGACACTTTGGGGTGAAAAATGGCAGTTTGGGGATAGTTTGGGCTGAAAAATGGCATTTTTGGGACATTTTGGCATGGAAAAATCATATTTTGGAATATTTTGGGGTGATAAATGGCAGTTTTGGGATGGGAAATGACATTTTTGGGACACTTTGGGGTGAAAAAGTGGCATTGTTGGGGGAGTTTGGGCTGAAAAATGGCATTTTTGGGACACTTTGGGGTGAAAAAGGGGCATTGTTGGGGGAGTTTGGGCTGAAAAATGGCATTTTTGGGACATTTTGGCATGGAAAAATCATATTTTGGAATATTTTGGGGTGATAAATGGCAGTTTTGGGATGGGAAATGACATTTTTGGGAGACTTTAAGGTGGAAATATCAGATTTTGGGGTGAAAAATGGCATTTTTGGGACACTTTGGGTTGAGAAAATGGCATTGTTGGGGGAGTTTGGGATGAAAAATGGCATTTTGGGGATAGTTTGGGACGAAAAATCACATTTTGGGACGTTTTGGGCTGAAAAATGGCATTTTTGGGACACTTTGGGTTGAGAAAATGGCATTGTTGGGGGAGTTTGGGATGAAAAATGGCATTTTGGGGATAGTTTGGGACGAAAAATCACATTTTGGGACGTTTTGGGCTGAAAAATGGCATTTTTGGGCCATTTTGGGGTGATAAATGGCAGTTTTGGGATGGGAAATGGCATTTTTGGGCCACTTTGGGGTGAGAAAATGGCATTTTTGGGGGAGTTTGGGCTGAAAAAATGGCATTTTTGGGGTAGTTTGGGCTGAAAAATGGCATTTTGGGGACATTTTGGGGCGGAACAATCACATTTTGGGCCATTTTGGGGTGAGAAATGGCAGTTTTGGGATGGGAAATGACACTTTTGGGCCATTTTGGGGTGAGAAATGTCGTTTTTGGGTGGCTGCTGTCCCCGCAGGACGAGGTGGCGCACACGGTGACCGAGAGCCGCGTGCTGCGGAGCTCCCGGCACCCCTTCCTGACCGTGCGTGCCCACCCCCAATTCCCTCCCCAGAGCCCCCAAATCCTGGGAATTCCCTCCCCAAATCCCCAAAAATCCTCGAGGTTCTGGGAATTCCCTCCCCAAATCCCCAAAAATCCCCGAGGTTCTGGGAATTCCCTCCCCAAATCCTCCAAAATCTGGAAATTCCCTCCCTAGATCTCCAAAAATCCCTGAAATTCCAGGAATTCCCTCCCCAGATCCCAAAACCCGGGAGTTCCCCCCTGAAATTCCCCAAATTCCCTCCCCAGAGCCCCAAAAATCCCCGAAATTCCGGGAATTCCCTCCCCAAATCCCAAAAAATCCCCGAGATTCTGGGAATTCCCTCCCCAAATCCCCAAAAATCCGGGAATTCCCCCCGAAATTCTGGGAATTCCCTCAACAAAATCCGCGAGTTCCCCCGCGAAAATCCAGGAATTCCCTCCTCAAATTCCCAAAATTCGGGGAATTCCCTCCCCAAATACCCAAAATCTGGGAATTCCCCCTGAAATTCCAGGAATTCCCTCCCCAAATTCCCAAAATCCGGAAATTCCCCCCCAAAATTCCCCAAATTCCCTCCCCAAATCCCCAAAATCCAGGAGTTCCCCCCTGGAATTCATGGAATTCCCTCCCCAAATCCCAAAAAAATCCCCGAGGTTCTGGGAATTTTCCCCTGTATTTTTCCCCCATTTTCCCCTGTATTTTCCCCCCATTTTTCCCCCTATATTTTTCCCCATTTTCCCCATTTTCCCAATTTCCCCGCTTTTTGCCCCATTTTTCCCAGCTGTTTTTCCACCTGTCCCGGGAGCGCGTGTTCCCCATTTTCCCCATTTTTCCCCCATTTCCTTCCCGTTTTTTCCCATTTTTCCCCCTATATTTTTCCCCATTTTCCCCATTTTTGCCCATTTTCCCCATTTTCCCCATTTTTTACCCCACTTTTCCCATTTTCCCCGTTTTTTGCCCCATTTTTCCCAGCTGTTTTTCCACCTCTCCCGGGAGCGCGTGTTCTCCGAGGAGCGCGCTCGTTTCTACGGCGCCGAGATCGTCTCGGCCCTCGAGTACCTGCACTCGCGGGACGTCGTCTACCGCGACATCAAGGTGCTCTTGGGCCCAATTCCCGCGCTTTTGGGACATTCCCGGCGTTTTGGGGCAGATTCCTGGGATTTTGCACAAAATTCCGTGGATTTTGGGTCTGATTTTATGGGATTTTAGGCTGAATTCTGGGATTTTGGGACATTCCCAGGATTTTGGGTCGAATTTCTGGGATTTTGGGAAAAATTCCTGGGATTTTGGGTCTGATTCCTGGGATTTTGGGGCCGATTTAGTGGGATTTTAGGGCTGATTTTATGGGGTTTGTGGCCAATTCCCAAGATTTTGGATCAAATTCCTGGGATTTTGGGTCCGATTCCTGGGATTTTGGGGCTGAATTCCCGGGATTTTGGGTCTGATTCCTGGGATTTTGGGTTCAATTCCTGTGATTTTGGGTCTGATTCCCGGGATTTTGGGGCTGAATTCTGGGATTTTTGGGCTGAATTCCCGGGATTTTGGGGTGATTTTGTGGGATTTTGGGCTGAATTCCCGTGATTTTGGGCTGATTTTGCGGGATTTTGGGTCTGATACCTGTGATTTTGGGTCCAATTCCTGGGATTTTGGGCTGAATCGTGACCTTTACACCCTTTAGGTCCTGTCAGGTGACCCCCACACCTTCACCCCCACAGGTCCTGGCAGGTCACAGCCCTGACTTTACCCCTTTAGGTCCTGTCAGGTGACTCGTGCCCTGTGTCCCCACAGGTCCTGTCAGGTCACAGCCATGCCTTTGTCCCCACAGGTCCTAGCAGGACACACCCATGACTTTGTCCCTGCAGGTCCTGGCAGGTCACACTGCTGCCTTCACCCCCACAGGTCCTGGCAGGTGACCCTCACACCTTCACCCCTGTAGGTCCTGTCAGGTGACCTGTGCCGTGTCTTCCCACAGGTCCTGGCAGGTCACACCCCGGACTTCACCCCTTTAGGTCCTGTCAGGTGACCCGTGCCGTGTCTTCCCACAGGTCCTGGCAGGTCACTGTTACACCTTTATCCCCACAGGTCCTGGCAGGTCACTGTTACACCTTTATCCCCACAGGTCCTGGCAGGTCACTGTTACACCTTTATCCCCACAGGTCCTGGCAGGTCACTGTTACACCTTTATCCCCACAGGTCCTGGCAGGTCACTGTTACACCTTTATCCCCACAGGTCCTGGCAGGTGACTGTCACACCTTTACCCCCACAGGTCCTGGCAGGTCACACCACTGACTTCACCCTTTTAGGTCCTGGCAGGTGACTGTCACACCTTTACCCCCACAGGTCCTGGCAGGTCACACTGCTGACTTCACCCCTTTAGGTCCTGGCAGGTGACTGTTACACCTTTATCCCCACAGGTCCTGGCAGGTGACTGTCACACCTTTACCCCCACAGGTCCTGGCAGGTCACACCCTGACCTTCACCCCCGCAGGTCCTGGCAGGTCACACCCCTGACTTTACCCCTGTAGGTCCTGTCAGGTGACTCGTGCCGTGTCTCCCGCAGGTCCTGGCAGGTCACACCCCTGACTTCACCCCTGTAGGTCCTGTCAGGTGACCCTGGCCGTGTCTTCCCACAGGTCCTGGAAGACAACGACTACGGGCGGGCGGTGGACTGGTGGGGGCTGGGCGTGGTGATGTACGAGATGCTCTGCGGGCGCCTCCCGTTCTACAGCCACGACCACGAGCGCCTCTTCGAGCTCATCCTGCTCGAGGAGCTCAGGTTCCCCCGCTCCCTGGGGCCCGAGAGCCGCTCCCTGCTGGCCGGGCTGCTCAAAAAGGATCCTAAACAGAGGTGAGAGACACCCCTGGGCACACCTGGGCACAGGTACACACACACCTGTACAGGACCACGAGCGCCTCTTCGAGCTCATCCTGCTCGAGGAGCTCAGGTTCCCCCGCTCCCTGGGGCCCGAGAGCCGCTCCCTGCTGGCCGGGCTGCTCAAAAAGGATCCGAAACAGAGGTGAGAGACACACCTGGGCACACCTGGGCACACCTGGGGTACCCACACACACCTGGCACATTCACCTCCCGCGCTCCCTGGGGCCCGAGAGCCGCTCCCTGCTGGCCGGGCTGCTCAAAAAGGATCCGAAACTGAGGTGAGAGACACACCTGGGCACACCTGGGCACACCTGGGCACAGGTACACACACACCTGTACAGGACCACGAGCGCCTCTTCGAGCTCATCCTGCTCGAGGAGCTCAGGTTCCCCCGCTCCCTGGGGCCCGAGAGCCGCTCCCTGCTGGCCGGGCTGCTCAAAAAGGACCCGAAACAGAGGTGAGAGACACACCTGGGCACACCTGGGCACACCTGGGCACAGGTACACACACACCTGTACAGGACCACGAGCGCCTCTTCGAGCTCATCCTGCTCGAGGAGCTCAGGTTCCCCCGCTCCCTGGGGCCCGAGAGCCGCTCCCTGCTGGCCGGGCTGCTCAAAAAGGACCCGAAACTGAGGTGAGAGACACACCTGGGCACACCTGGGCACA
>NW_024361353.1:5358-6816 GCF_014805655.1 Passer montanus
ACCCTCACACCTTCTCCCCCTTTAGGTCCTGGCAGGTGACGGTCACACCTTCACCCCCACAGGTCCTGGCAGGTCACACTGCTGACTTCACCCCTTTAGGTCCTGGCAGGTGACTGTTACACCTTTATCCCCACAGGTCCTGGCAGGTGACTGTCACACCTTTACCCCCACAGGTCCTGGCAGGTGACCCTCACACCTTCACCCCCTTTAGGTCCTGGCAGGTGACGGTCACACCTTCACCCCCACAGGTCCTGGCAGGTCACACTGCTGACTTCACCCCTGTAGGTCCTGTCAGGTGACCCTGGCCGTGTCTTCCCACAGGTCCTGGAAGACAACGACTACGGGCGGGCGGTGGACTGGTGGGGGCTGGGCGTGGTGATGTACGAGATGCTGTGCGGGCGCCTCCCGTTCTACAGCCACGACCACGAGCGCCTCTTCGAGCTCATCCTGCTCGAGGAGCTGCGCTTCCCCCGCTCCCTGGGGCCCGAGAGCCGCTCCCTGCTGGCCGGGCTGCTCAAAAAGGACCCGAAACAGAGGTGAGAGACACACCCTGGGCAACCTGGGCACACCTGGGCACATCTGAGACACACCTGAGATACACCCGGGCACACACCTGTACACATATAGACACACCTGGGAATGCCCACACGCACCTGGTTACTCATCTTTGCTCACCTGTCTCTCCCTGCCCTCACTTGTCTCACCTGCTGTCACCTGTGCCCACCTGTCCTCACCTGTGTCCCCGTGTTCTCACCCATGTCCACCTGTCCTCACCTTTACTCACCTGTCCCCACCTGTCCCCCGGTGTCCCCACGTGATCCCACCTGTGTCCCCGTGTTCTCACCTTTACTCACCTGCCCTCACCTGTTCCCCCTTGTCTTCACCTGTCCTGTGTCCTCACCTGTCCTCACCTGTCCCCCGGTGTTCTCACCTGTTCTCACCTGTTCTCACCTGTCCTGTGTCCTCACCTGTCCTCACCTGTCCTCACCTGTCCTCCCCTGTCCCCCGGTGTTCTCACCTGTTCTCACCTGTCCTCACCTGTCCCCCGGTGTCCTCACCTGTTCTCACCTGTCCTCACCTGTCCCCACCTTTACTCACCTGTCCCCGCCTGTCCCCACCTGTGCCCACCTGCCCTCACCTGCCGCAGGCTGGGCGGGGGCCCCGGCGACGCCCGCGAGGTGATGGCGCATCGCTTCTTCGCGGGCATCGATTGGCTGGCCGTGCTGCAGAGGAAGGTGAGGCCCCGCCCCGGCCCCGCCCGCCCAGGTGACCCCGCCCCGGCACACCTGGCGAGCGGCCCCGCCCCCCCAGCTGGTGCCGCCCTTCCGGCCGCAGGTGACGTCGGAGGTGGACACCAGGTACTTCGACGAGGAGTTCACGGCGCAGAGCATCACGGTCACGCCCCCCGAGAAGTGTGAGACACCTGAGTTTACCTGTGCTCACCTGAGCTCACCTGTG
>NW_024361354.1:0-244 GCF_014805655.1 Passer montanus
CCCTGAGTCCTTCCCTGGGTCCCTTCTTTGAGTCCATTCCATGAGTCCTCTCCCTGAATCCCCTCCCTGTATTCCTCCCCTGAATCCCCTCCCTGGATCCCTCCCTGGATCCCTTCCCTGATCCCTTCCCTGGGTCCCTCCCCTGGTTCCCACCCCTGGTTCCCTTCCCTGATCCCTTCCCTGAGTCCTTCCCTGATCCCTTCTCTGAATCCCCTCCCTGGATCCCTCCCTGGGTCCCTCCCCT
>NW_024361355.1:0-244 GCF_014805655.1 Passer montanus
TGCCTAAATATGATCGAATCCAACCTATTGAGCCAACCAATTTCTGTACATCTGTGACAGTTTTAACATCAATATTTAATTTCACAGGTTGAGGCATAACTTGAGTGTTAGTCACCAACATACCAAGATATTTCCAAGGCATGTGTTCCTGCACTTTCTCTGGGGCAATGACCAGACCAAAAGCTTTCAAATTTGTCACAATACACTGTTTAAGCGCTGATAACTGTTGTTTGTTATCAGATGC
>NW_024361356.1:0-244 GCF_014805655.1 Passer montanus
AATTTACCCCAAATTGATCAAAATTCACTGAAAATTGATCCAAATTTTCGAAAAATTCACCAAAAATTGACGAAAATTCCCCAAAATTCACTCAAATTGATCAAATTTACCCCAAATTTTTCAAAATTCACTCAAAATTGATCCAAATTCACCGAAAATTGACGAAAACTCCCCAAAATTCACTCAGAATTGACCAAAGTTTACCCCAAATTTATCAAAATTCACTCAAAATTGATCAAAATTC
>NW_024361357.1:0-244 GCF_014805655.1 Passer montanus
CCCCGTGCTGGCGGCCCCGGGTGCCGCCCTGCCCGCGTGCGCTGCCGGGAGCTGTCCCTGCGGCTGTTTTTGTCCTTTATTCCCGTCCCCATCGCTGCTCCTGCCCCTCGGCTCCATCCCCGTCCCGCTCCCCTCACGCCCGGCCGGAAGTGACGCCGTCTCCGCGCGCCAGCTCGGCGCGCATCCTGCCACGTGTTTCCGCCGCGCGTGGCCGCCAGCGGCGCCGGGGCCGGGACCGGATCGG
>NW_024361358.1:0-244 GCF_014805655.1 Passer montanus
CCCCCCCCCCCTCCGCCATGTTCGGCCCGGCCGCGGGGCCGGTAACGGGCGCTCGCTAACGCCTCTCTGTCTTTCTCTCGCTCTCTCCTCAGCTGTCACGACCGCAGGGGGGACTCGCAGCCCTACCAGGTACCGCCGGGCCGGGAGGAGGAGCAGGGGAGGCGGGGGGGTGCTACTCCGGCGGAGGCTCCGGCGGCCGCTGCAGGCCGCGGTGCCGCGGCCGCCCCGCTCCGGCCCCCGGCCG
>NW_024361359.1:0-244 GCF_014805655.1 Passer montanus
CCCGCTTGTGGCCATGGCTGGGCCAGTGCAGGTGCCTGGGGAGACTGGTGGGCACTGAGGCTCAGAGCGGGGTGGTGTAAACCACCCTTGGGAATTTAACCACACCATAGAACGTGCTGGGCAGTGGGAAGGAGAACCTGGAGAAATGGGGGTTTGCTGGCACGGAGCCTTTCCCACTCTCCCACCCCTCACAGAGGAGATGTTGGAGGCAGAAAGCAGAGGAGGCAGAGTGACCATGGCCCTG
>NW_024361360.1:0-244 GCF_014805655.1 Passer montanus
ACTGGTCCATACTGGTCCGTACTGGTTTAGCTCCGCCTCCTGTCCACGCTGGGTTTCCCTGACCCCGCCCCCGCGGCGGCGGCCCTGCACAGACACGGCGGCAGCCACTGGGGGGCGCTGCGCGAGCTGCAGCGGCTCAGGCTCCGCCCCTTCCGCCTGCGTCAGCAGCAGGGGGCGGAGCCTGCGCTGGACTTCAACCAGGCCGAGCAGCAGGTGACTGGTTTGTACTGGGAGCAAACTGGGA
>NW_024361361.1:0-244 GCF_014805655.1 Passer montanus
TAAGAAAGGTAGTCTAGTCACTGCTGCCAAAAACTGGACCCAGGAAACCACGTTCAAGCCATTTGAACTCAAGAAGGTGGAAAGTAAAACATGCATTTCTTCAGAACATCCACAAAGCAGCAGCATCCTTATCAACAGGAGCTCCATTCATGGGAAATAATTTAACCCCCATTACAAGGGTTTTCCCTGATGCTCTTGTGGCAAACTAGTACCTAAATGAAGTAGCAGTGAGAAAATACTTCAT
>NW_024361362.1:0-244 GCF_014805655.1 Passer montanus
AAAAATCCCCCCAACCCCCCCAAAACCCCAACATCTCCCCCTTTCCCGCAGGCCGGGCGCTGCCCCCAGCTCCGGGTGCTGGAGCTGGATCAGAGCCCGGGGGGGCCCGGACCCCCCCTGGCCCTGCCCCTGGAGCGGCTGCAGGCGGCGCTGCCCCTGCTCCAGGTACCCAAAACACCCCAAAATCACCCCAAAAACACCCCAAAATCACCTGGGCACCCCAAAAACACCTGGGAACCCCAAA
>NW_024361363.1:0-244 GCF_014805655.1 Passer montanus
TGAGGCACACCTGGGCACAGCTGGGTACATCTAGAGGAGTTTGGGGCACACCTGGGGTACACTTGGGGACACCTAGGGGCACCTGGGGGCACCTAGAGGGGTTTGGGGTACACCTGGGGGCACCTGGGCACACCTGGGATACATCTAGAGGGGTTTGGGGCACACCTGGGCACACCTAGAAGGGTTTGGGGCACACTTGGGGGCACCTGAGATATACCTGGGGATGTGTGGGATACACCTAGGA
>NW_024361364.1:0-273 GCF_014805655.1 Passer montanus
CCCCGGGGCTGTTTTTGGGGTCCCCCCTCACTGTGCCCCCCCAGGAGGCGGCCAAGGAGGCTCTGTACAAACGGAACCTGGTGGAGAGCGAGGTGAGACCCCCGGGGGGGGGATTTGGGGGTCCCCCAGCCCCCCCAAACACCCCCAAACACCCCCCCCTCACTGCTGTGCCCCCCCAGGAGGCGGCCAAGGAGGCTCTGTACAAACGGAACCTGGTGGAGAGCGAGGTGAGACCCCCGGGGGGGGGATTTGGGGGTCCCCCAGCCCCCCCAA
>NW_024361364.1:1720-3240 GCF_014805655.1 Passer montanus
TTGGGGTGGGAATTTGGGGTGCTGGGGGACCCTAAATCTTCAGGGGTCCCCATTTCCGTGGCGGTCCTGCGGTGACCCCTGTTGTCTGTGTCCCCCCGTCTCTCTTCTTGTGTCTCCGTGTCCTCTCCCTGTCCCATCCTGGTGTCTTTGTCCCTCCGGGTGATTTGGGGGCCCCCCGCCCCCCCCCCACCCCGTGCCCCCCAGCTCAGCGGGCAGCTCTCCCCCCGCCTGTTCCGGAAGCTTCCGCCGCGCGTCTGCGTCACCCTCAAGAGCATCGTGGACGAGGAGTTCCTGTGGGCAGGGTGAGGGCACCCCGAACCTG
Organism: Passer montanus; assembly: GCF_014805655.1. Taxonomy (NCBI): domain Eukaryota; kingdom Metazoa; phylum Chordata; class Aves; order Passeriformes; family Passeridae; genus Passer; species Passer montanus. The sequence continues at coordinate 2,043 of NW_024361364.1, forward strand.
GGGGCACCCCGAACCTGGGGGCACCCCGAATCTGTGAGGGGACCCCGAATCTGTGAGGGGACCCCGAATCTGTGAGGGACGAGCCTAAATCTGCTGGGGGACCCTAAATCTTCAGGGGTCCCCATTTCCGTGGCGGTCCTGCGGTGACCCCTGTTGTCTGTGTCCCCCCGTCTCTCTTCTTGTGTCTCCGTGTCCTCTCCCTGTCCCATCCTGGTGTCTTTGTCCCTCCCGGTGTCCCCTGTCCCCTCCCTGTTCCCTCATGGTGTCCCTGTCCCTTCCCGGTGTCCCTTTGTCCCCTCTCTGTCCCCATTCTGGTGTCCCTGCCCCCTGTCCCTGTCCCCTCACGCTGTCCCTGTCCCTGTCCCTGTCCCTCACTGTCCCTGTCCCTGTTCCTCACACTGTCCCTGTCCCTCACGCTGTCCCTGTCCCTCACGCTGTCCCTGTCCCTCAGACCCCCGAGACCCTGTGGCCCCCCGCAGCACTGCCCTGCCTGCTGCCAGCCCACCGGGACCCCTGGTGAGACCCCAGACCCTTGAGAACCCCGATGAGCCCCCTGAGCTCCCCCCGAGCCCTGGGCTGGCAGTTCCCTCACTGTGATCGACTCGGGGTTTTTTGGGGTGGGAATTTGGGGGTTCCCCGCTTTGGGGTGCCCCCCTGACGCCCTCCCAGTCCCAGGAGAGACCCCAGCCCCACCTGAGCCCCTCTGGGACCCCCAGTGAGACCCCCTGAGCTCCCCCCGAGCCCTGGGCTGGCAGTTCCCTCACTGTGATCGACTCGGGGTTTTTTGGGGTGGGAATTTGGGGGTTCCCCGCTTTGGGGTGCCCCCCTGACGCCCTCCCAGTCCCAGGAGAGACCCCAGCCCCACCTGAGCCCCTCTGGGACCCCCAGTGAGACCCCCTGAGCTCCCCCCGAGCCCTGGGCTGGCAGTTCCCTCACTGTGATCGACTCGGGGTTTTTTGGGGTGGGAATTTGGGGGTTCCCCGCTTTGGGGTGCCCCCCTGACGCCCTCCCAGTCCCAGGAGAGACCCCAGCCCCACCTGAGCCCCTCTGGGACCCCCAGTGAGACCCCCTGAGCTCCCCCCGAGCCCTGGGCTGGCGGCTCCCTCACTGTGATCAGCTCGGGGTTTTTTTTGGGGTGGGAATTCGGGGGTTCCCCGACTCGGGGTGCCCCCCTGACCCCCCCCCGCCCCCAGGCGAG
>NW_024361364.1:3290-4813 GCF_014805655.1 Passer montanus
GCAAATTATATACATAATAAAGACACTGGGGACAGGCAGGGGATATTGGGGACAGCCAGGGGACACTGGGGACAGCCAGGGGACAGCCAGGGACAGCCAGGGGACACAGGGGACAATGGCTTCTCCTTCTACCTGTACCACCTGTACTGGTGGGAGTTCAACGTGCACAGCAAGCTGCGCCTGGTACGGACACTGGGGACACTGGGGACAGCTGGGGACAGCCAGGGGACAGCCAGGGACAGCCAGGGGACACAGGGGACACTGGGGACACCAGGGACAATGGCTCCTCCTTCTACCTGTACCACCTGTACTGGTGGGAGTTCAACGTGCACAGCAAGCTGCGCCTGGTACGGGACATTGGGGACATTGGGGACATCCCAGGGACAGCCAGAGGACACAGGGGACAGCCAGGGGACAGCCAGGGGACAGCCAGGGGACACTGGGGACACAGGGGACACCGGGGACACTGGGGACAATGGCTTCTCCTCCTACCTGTACCACCTGTACTGGTGGGAGTTCAACGTGCACAGCAAGCTGCGCCTGGTACGGGCACTGGGGACAGCCAGGGACAGCCAGGGACAGCCAGGGACAGCCAGGGACAGCCAGGGACAGCCAGGGACAGCCAGGGACAGCCAGGGACAGCCAGGGCCCCGAGGGCTGCCCTGGGGCCGCCCTGGGGCCAGCTCGGTGCCAGCCCCGCCCCGGCAGGTGCGCCAGGTGCGGCTGTTCCAGGGCGAGGAGATCTACAGCGACCTGTACCTGACCGTGTGCGAGTGGCCCGGGGACAGCGACAAGGTCATCGTCTTCGGCTTCAAGTGAGTGCCACCCACGGGTGTGCCGGCTGTGCCTGGCATGGCCAGCTGTGCCAGGGGTGCCCAGCTGTGCCGGGTGTGCCAGCCGTGCCCGCTGTGCCCCGTTGGCAGCACGCGCTCGGCGCCGGGGCTGCTGCTGAGCGCCATGCTGATGAGCGACGAGAATCACCGCGACATCTACGTCAGCGCCGTGGCCGTGCCCCCCCCGCGGCACTGCCCCGCCTGCCGCCGGCCCCCCGGGACCCCCGGTGAGACCCCTGACCCCCGGGGACACCCCCTGAGAGCCCTGAGACCCCCGGGGACACCCTTGGTGAGACCCCCGAGACCCTGTGCCCCCCCGCGGCACTGCCCCGCCTGCTGCCAGCCCACCGGGACCCCTGGTGAGACCCCAGACCCTTGAGACCCCCGATGAGCCCCCTGAGCTCCCCCCGAGCCCTAGGCTGGCGGTTCCCTCACTGCGATTGACTCGGGGTTTTTTGGGGTGGGAATTTGGGGGTTCCCCGCTTTGGGGTGCCCCCCTGACGCCCTCCCAGTCCCAGGAGAGACCCCAGCCCCACCTGAGCCCCTCTGGGACCCCCAGTGAGACCCCCTGAGCTCCCCCCGAGCCCTGGGCTGGCGGTTCCCTCACTGTGATCGACTCGGGGTTTTTTTGGGTGGGAATTCGGGGGTTCCCCGACTCGGGGTGCCCCCCTGACCCCCCCCTGCCCCCAG
>NW_024361364.1:5735-7772 GCF_014805655.1 Passer montanus
CCCCCATCGCTGCTTTCCCCTCCCCCCCCCCAGGCTGTTCCCTGAAGGTTCTGGCGGACAACGAGCGCTACACCTGGATCGTGCTGTGACACCGGGACACCTGGGACAGCTGGGGACACCCAGGGACACCTGGGGACATCCCTGGGGCACCTGGGGACATCCCTGGGGACATCCCTGGGACACCTGGGGACATCCCTGGGGACATCCCGGGGTCACTGGGGACACCTGGGGACATCCCTGGGGCACCTGGGGACATCCCTGGGACACCTGGGGACATCCCGGGGTCACTGGGGACACCTGGGGACACCCGGGGACATCCCTGGGACACCTGGGGACACCTAGGATGCCCCTGGGGACAGCTGGGGGCACAACTGGGACACCTGGGGACATCCCTGTGACACCTGGGGAAGCCTAAGATGCCCCTGGGGACACCTGGGACAGACCTGGATCGTGCTGTGACACCGGGGGACACCCCTGGGACGTCACCTGGGACACTGTGACACCCAGCTGGGACACCTGGGGACATCCCTGGGATGTCACCTGGGACACCCCTGAGACATCTGTGGACAACTGCGACACCCCTGGGGACATCCTTGGAACACCTGGGGACATCCCTGGGGACACCCCTGAAACATCTGGAACAGCTGGTGACAACTGCGACACCCCTGGGACACCTGGGGTACCTGTGCCACCCCTGGGGACACCCCTGTGACACCTGGGGACACCCCTGGGACAGCCCTGGTGCCACCCGGCCCCGCTGTCACACGTGGATCCACCCGGGCATGGTCCCAGCCCCGCCCCCTTTGGGGCCTTCGGTTCCTTATTTTTTTTAATCATTTTTCCCTTTTTCCGTTTTTTTTACGTCTCTTTTTGCCATCCAGTGTTTTATGGGGGGGGGAGCACCTCAAATCCCCCCCCCAAAATAAAAATTCCTGTTTCCACTTTGTGGCTCATTTCGGGGGCAGGAATTTGGGGCTGGTTTCAGGGATTTTGGGGGCAGCGATTTTGGGGTGATTGGCCGGGATTTGGGGCTGGTTTTGGGGTCAGGAATTTTGCGGTGATTGGCTGGAATTTGGGGCTCATTTCAGGGATTTTGGGGGCAGGAATTTGGGGCTGGTTTCGGGGATTCTGGAGCTCATTTTGGGGGACAGGGATTTTACTTTGGGATTGTCTGGGATTTGGGGCTGGGTTTGGGATTTTGGGGGCGGTTTCAGGCAGGGATTTTGGGGTGATTGGCCGGGATTTGGGGCTCATTTCAGGGATTTTGGGGGCAGTTTTGGCCAGGGATTTTGGGGTGATTGGCTGGAATTTGGGGCTGGTTTTTGGGATTTTGAGGGCAGGGATTTCACTTTGGGATTGGCCGGGATTTGGGGCTGGTTTGGGGGATTTTGGGGTCAGGAATTTTGGGGTGATTGTCCGGGATTTGGGGCTCATTTCAGGGATGTTGGGGCAGTTTTGGGGGGATTTTGGGGTGATTGTCCGGGATTTGGGGCTGGTTTCAGGGATTTTGGGGCCGTTTTGGGGGCAGGGATTTGGGGCTGGGATTTGGGGTCAGGAATTTTGGGGTGATTGTCCGGGATTTGGGGCTGGTTTCAGGGATTTTGGGGCCGTTTTGGGGGCAGGGATTTGGGGCTGGGATTTGGGGTCAGGAATTTTGGGGTGATTGGCTGGGATTTGGGGCTGGTTCAGGGGATTTTGGGGACAGGGATTTTGGGGTGATTGGCCGGGATTTGGGGCTGGTTTCAGGGATTTTGGGGCCGTTTTGGGGGCAGGGATTTGGGGCTGGGATTTGGGGTCAGGAATTTTGGGGTGATTGGCTGGGATTTGGGGCTGGTTCAGGGGATTTTGGGGACAGGGATTTTGGGGTGATTGGCCGGGATTTGGGGCTGGTTTTGGGGCAGTTTTGGGGTCAGGAATTTTGGGGTGACCCCCCCTCCAGGCAGGCCCGGCCCGACACCGCCGTCGCTTTTTATTCCTTTTACAAAGAAGCTACAAAAGGTAAAAAACAGCGTCTGCAGGGGGGGAGGGGCGGGGGGC
>NW_024361365.1:0-244 GCF_014805655.1 Passer montanus
ACAATCCTTTTTAACATGACCTGGTTTACTACAAGCAAAGCAAGAAGGCTTTTTATCAGAGTCTAACTGCGCAGTGTTAACAGAATTTTCTTAATGTTTTTCTTGTTTTTCTAAAAGCTTTTTAAATTTATCTATTTGTTTTGTCAAATTATTTTTTAATGTTTTTTTCAACGCATTGATTTGTAAATTAGTAAGGTGTTGTGGTCTACCTATTTTGCTGTATGCTGTTAACATCTGCACAACA
>NW_024361366.1:0-244 GCF_014805655.1 Passer montanus
AAATGGTGCTCAGTGTTGTTCTTTTGCTATGTTCCAAAGTATAACTTTGAAGTTCTAAGTTAGATTAAATGCTATTAAGAGATTTCCTCAGTCAGATTTTAAGGGTAAGATATTAATTAGGTGTAAGGTAGGAGTCAAGTTAAAATAGAGTTGAGTGTGAGTGCTGACAAGCTTTTAGGCCGCTAAAGGTCTTTTTCTACTTGCGCTCATTTTGTCACAGACACACACAGACACAGACAGACAC
>NW_024361367.1:0-244 GCF_014805655.1 Passer montanus
GGGGGTCCCGGGGGGGTCCCGGAGCCGCCCCTCCCCCCGCCATGGCCGCGCGGAGCCTCCTCCTCTTCAGCCTCATCTTCATCATCCTCCTCCTCCTCCCGCTGCCGCCCCCGGCCGCGCCCGAGACCCCCGGGCCGGGCTGCCGCCTGCGCCGTGAGACCCCCGGGCCCCCGCGACCACCGGGACCCCCCCGGGACCCCCAAACTCCCTCCGGGACCCCCCCTGAGACCCCCGGGACCCCCAA
>NW_024361368.1:0-244 GCF_014805655.1 Passer montanus
GAGGAGGATGAAGGCTGCGAGGAGAACGCGCAGCCGCCTTGGGATCGCAAACGAGACGCTCCCTGTCCCAAATTTCGCATTTTTTACCCCAAAAATACGGAATTTCCCTCTGGCCACGCCCACACCGCTCCATAGCCACGCCCAAACCACGCCCATTAATCGCAGTGACCACGCCCATTTCCAATTCCCGCCCAATTTCCCGCCTCTTTTCGCCCCGCCCACCCCGCTGGCCCCGCCCCCTCCC
>NW_024361369.1:0-244 GCF_014805655.1 Passer montanus
AAAATACAGACAAAAGTCTAAACTCACTTCTGTATGTTAAACACCTATGATGGAATATATTTGAAATTCATTCAGGACTGCATTTGCAAAACAAAAATTAGAATATTCTCTAGACCCTGAGACAAAATACTTCAAATAAGCCTCTGCTTTTCTCTTCAGGTGTTACAATGACAATTTTAGAACAAAATACCCAAACAGAGAAAAAAAAAATCCCAAAGTTCCTAAGCCATCTGTATTAAAGGCA
>NW_024361370.1:0-244 GCF_014805655.1 Passer montanus
GGGTTTTTTTTTCTTCCCTCAGCTTGTGTTAGTTGGTGAAATGAAAGACAGTCCCTCTCCCTGCAAACCTGCCTTGGGTTTGAAATCCTGGCTGGTGAATTCAGGACAACAAATCCATTTCCATGTGCCCGTGGGAGATGCTCTGAGGGCTGGAGCCGTGGCCAAAACCTCACAAATTTTGGGAGCAGGAGCCTGCTGCAAGGCAAAGGGATGTGCTGGTCACCATGCCAGGCTGGCCAGGACA
>NW_024361371.1:0-244 GCF_014805655.1 Passer montanus
CCACCAGACACACAATTCTCCCCAGGCTCTCCCACTAACCCTGATGCCCCCCCTGTATCCCTGAACCACCCCACATGCACCAACACATAGAGCCCCCAGAACCACAAGCCTGGCAGGGAGGGGAGCCCTGATAGAAGCCCCAACATCCCTGCAGGACCCTCCAACACCTCCCCAGGGCTCTGAGCCACGGTCACTGGGGGCTCAGTACCTCCCGAGTCAGGGGCTGTGGGTGCTGCCCTATGGC
>NW_024361372.1:0-244 GCF_014805655.1 Passer montanus
GAATTAACTCACCAGCATGACTAATTGAAACTTTTGACATCACACTTGATGACTAGTTTTGTCACTGCTTATAATAACAACAACATTCTGAGTAGCATGTTCACAATCTTTATTTAATGACCAGTATGGCATGCAGAGCCCTCGTCCCACACAGTAAGAAGTGGAAGAGGAAATCTTATTACAAAGGGGACTGTCACATGAACAGTAGTGAGCTGTTGTAAAGATACAGAGTTCACTTTAAAAA
>NW_024361373.1:0-244 GCF_014805655.1 Passer montanus
CACCCTCACCCTCACCCCCACCCCCCCTAAGCTCCCACCCTGGCAGATATAGAATAACATCCAAGTACCATCCATGCTCCCTCCTGGCCACTGCGAAAATTAACCCTATTGTGGCTGAAACCAGAAAAATCACATTATGTGAAAGTCTTTGAAATTCATCCAATGCTTGTAAAGGAAGAACTCACCATTTGGTGAAGACATGCTGCACTGTTCAGAGGTTAAATATATATATATATATATATAT
>NW_024361374.1:0-244 GCF_014805655.1 Passer montanus
TCCCCTCCCCCTCCTCGAAAGGGGAAGAAAAGGGAAAAAAAAAATCCCGGCGCATTAATAAAAATAATCTATGAGGGGCAGCTCGGGGGTGGGGAGAGCCCTCGAAGGAGAGGAGAGACCTTAAAAGGCCCCGCTCAGGCAGGACGGGACCAAACGGGCCGGGACCTCCCTCGGACCCGGGCTCGGGGTCGTTTCGGGGTTTTTTAATTTGATTCTGGGGTTTTTAACTTTATTTTGGGGATTT
>NW_024361375.1:0-540 GCF_014805655.1 Passer montanus
AATTTGGAGAAATATTGGGGAAATTTGGGAAGAAAATTTGGGGGAAATTGGGGAAAATTTGGGAAAAATGGCAGCGAAAATTTGGGGAGAAACGGGGAAATTTTGGGGCAAATTGGGGGAATTTGGGGGAGGGATTGGGAGAAATTTGGGGCAGAAATGGGAATTTTGGGATTTGGGGATTTGGGATTTTAGGATTTAGGATTTGGGGATTTTGGGATTCGGGGGATTTGGGATTTCAGGTTTTAGGGAATTTGGGGATTTTGGGAATTTGGGATTTTGGCATTTTAGGATTTAGGGAATTTGGGATTTTTGGGAATTGGGGATTTTGGGATTTTTGGGAATTGGGGATTTTCGGGAATTGGGGATTTTGGGATTTAGTGAATTTGGGATTTTGGGCATTTTGGGATTCGGGGATTTTGGGAATTTTTGGGAATTTTGGGAATTTTTGGATTTAGGGAATTGGGGGATTTTGGATTTGGGAATTTTGGGATTCGGGGAATTTTGGATTTGAGGATTTTGGGAATTTTGGGCCCGGGGGGG
>NW_024361375.1:1483-3281 GCF_014805655.1 Passer montanus
CCCCCCCCGCGCGCGCCGGCGGCCGGCGGGGCCCCGGGGTCGGCCTCGGCTTCGTCTTCATCATCATCATCATCATCGGCTTCATCTTCATCATCATCATCGGTATAACCATCCTCAGCATCCTCATCTTCATCAGCTTCATCTTCATCATCATCATCGTTATCATCATCAGTCTAATAATCCTCATCTTCATCATCATCGGTATCATCATCCTCAGCTTCATCATCTTCATCATCATCGGCATCACCATCATTCCCGGCCTTCATCATCATCGTCATCATCATCGGCTTCATCTTCATCATCATCATCATCGGCTTCATCTTCATCATCATCGTCATCATCATCATCGGTATAACCATCCTCAGCTTCATCATCTTCATCATCAGCAGCATCAGCTTCATCATCTTCATTATCCTCAGCTTCATCTTCATCATCTTCATCTTCATCATCATCATCATCATCTTCAGTATAATCATCCTCAGCTTCCTCATCTTCATCACCATCATTTTCATCATCATCATCGTTATCATCATCCTCAGCTTCATCATCTTCATCTTCATCATCGTCATCATCATCTTCATCACCCTCAGCTTCATCATCTTCATCATCATCGGCATCAGCATCCTCATCTTCATCAGCTTCATCTTCATCATCATTGACATCCTCAGCTTCATCTTCATCATCATCATCATCCTCATCCTCATCATCATCATCATCGGTATCATCATCCTCAGCTTCATCATCTTCATCAGCATCATCAGCATCTTCATCTTCATCATCATCATCATCGGTATAACCATCCTCAGCTTCATCATCCTCATCATCAGCAGCATCAGCTTCATCACCTTCATCATCCTCAGCTTCATCTTTATCATCATCGGCATCACCATCATTCCCGGTCTTCATCATCATCTTCATCATCGGTATAACCATCCTCAGCTTCATCTTCATCATCGGCATCATCATCCTCATCTTCATCAGCTTCATCAGCATCATCTTCCTCTTCATCATCTTCAGCATGTTTCTCATCATCTTCATCATCGCCGGCATCACCGTCATTCCCGGCCTTCATCATCATCTTCATCATATTCATCTTCATCATCCTCATCTTCATCATCATCTTCATCTTCATTACACTCAGCTCCATCTTCATCATCATCATCGGTATCTTCATCTTCATCAGCATCCTCTTCATCCTCGCCTTCATCACCATCTTCATCATCATCAGCATCATCATCTTCATCATCGGCATCACCGTCATTCCCGGCCTTCATCTTCATCATCTTCATCTTCATCAGCACATCATCCTCAGCTTCATCATCCTCACCTTCATCTTCCTCAGCATCGTCTTCGTCACCGCCGTGCCGGGCCCCCCTCCCGGCCTTCGTCATCATCATCATCTTCACGATGGTGAAAAAAATCCCAGAAAAATCCCAAAAAACTCAAAAAAACACCAAAAACTCAAAAAACACAAAAAAACCCTCAAAAAAACACCAAAAAACTCAAAAAACCCCCAAAAAACTCAAAAAACACAAAAAAAAACTCAAAAAAACACCAAAAAACTCAAAAAACACCAAAAAACTCAAAAAAACCCCAAAAATCAACTCGTGGCCCCCAAAATTCCCCCCAGGACCCCCAAAACCCACCCAAGACCCCCCAGGATTCCCCCAAATCCACCCAAAATCCTCCCAAAATTCCCCCAAGTCTCCCCCAGGACCCCCCAAAATTCCACAAAACCCCAAAATTCCCCAAATTCCGCCCAAATCCTCCTCAAATTCCCCCCCCAACCACCAAAAAC
>NW_024361375.1:3601-4812 GCF_014805655.1 Passer montanus
GCCGTGGCGGGCGCGGCCTACGGGGCCCACGGTGGGGAAAAAAGGGATAAAAAGGGGAAAAACGGGGAAAAACGCGGGGATCTGGGGGGGCTGAGGGGTCTGGGGGTGCCGGGAGGATTTGGGGGGATTTTTGGGGATTTTTTTGGGGTTTTTGGGGGTCTTTGAGCCCTTTTTGCCCCCTCAGGAATGCGCCTCAGTGACCGGGACGAGTATCAGAAAGAGGTGAGTGAGGAGGGGGGGAAAAACCCCAAAAATGACCCAAAAATGACCCAAAAATGACCCCTAAACAATCGAGAAAAATCGAGAATTGTCCAAAATGACGGAAAATGACCTAAAAATGCCCCCAGCTGTACGAGACCGCCAATCGCTTCCACCTCCTGCACAGCCTGGCCCTGCTGGCGACGCCGCACTGCCGCCGCCCCCACCTGGTGAGAGACCCCCCGGCAGCCCGAAACCGGGGAGATTCAACCCAAAAATACACCCCGAAATCGGGGAAATTCACCCCAAAAATCCACCCCGAAATGTGAAAAATTCAACCCAAAAATCCACCCCAAAATGTGAAAAATTCAACCCAAAAATACACCCCAGAAACGGCCAAGTTCGCCCCAAAAATCCACCCCAAAGTGTGGTAAATTCAACCCAAAAATCCACCCCAAAATTGGCCAAATTCGCCCCAAAAATACACCCCAAAATCTGTTAAATCCACCCCAAAATCTGATAAATTCAACCCAAAAATCCACCCCAAAAATCCAGATCAAAATGTGGTAAATTCAGCCCAAAATTTTATAAATTCACCCCAAAAAATCCACCCCAAAATCAGGAAAATACAACCCGAAAATCCACCCCAGAAATCCACCTCAAAAAACGGCCAAGTTCGCCCCAAAAATCCACCCCAAAATCTGATGAATTTGCCCCAAAAATTCACCCCAAAATGTGATAAATTCAACCCAAAAATCCACCTCAAAATATTATAAATTCACCCCAAAAAATCCAGCCCAAAATCGGGGAAATTCAACCCAAAATCCACCCCAAAAATCCACCCCAAAATGTGATAAATTCACCCCAAAATCTTCCAAATTTGTCTCAAAATCCCTCCTAAATCCCCCCAAAACCCCTTAAATTTCCCAAAATTGCCCAAAATGCCCCCAAACCCCCCCAATCTTCCCCAAATTTCCCTTAAATCCCCCAATTCCCCCCAAAATCCCCCAAAT
>NW_024361376.1:0-244 GCF_014805655.1 Passer montanus
GCCCACAGCTTCCACCAAAGTCTGTGAGGTGGGTGGGGTTGGGACACACACACGGGGACACGCCCAATGGAAATGCCCGGGGCACACCCGAATGACACGCCCAAAGGGACACACAGAAAGGGACGTGCCCAAATGCCACGTCCACCCAGGACAGGCCCCGCCCACTGACACCCATCCCACAGGTCTCCAGCACTGCCCTGGGTGTGGCCCTGTCCAACTCCAGGGACACGCCCATCCAGAGAGA
>NW_024361377.1:0-244 GCF_014805655.1 Passer montanus
AGCTGCAGTAAATGACACTGCTTCTTTCAGTTGGTGTCTGTGTCCTTGGTGCTGACTCTGCCCACTGGCAAAACTGACGCTGTGGACTCCACAGAACCATGGGGCCCTTGTGACACTGCAGGGCCTCCTGTAACCAGGGGACCATGGTGACCCTGTGGGGCTTCATGGAACCAAGGGGCCATTGTGACACTGTAGGGACTCATACGGACCCGGCCCCATTATTTTCCTCTCCCTGGCACTGCCC
>NW_024361378.1:0-2413 GCF_014805655.1 Passer montanus
ATATTTGGGAAAGAGACAGGCATGCTTTACCACCCCTGGATGAGCTCTTTGCTCCAGAGAGTTACCTATGCTCACTGTCAGGTTCCACAGCTCGTTGGGCTGTTCTCCCTGTGAGACTGGAGACTTTCATGAAACTTCCTGGGCAGTTGGTACCCCTAGAAAAATGAACATGTGCCAAGAATGGCAGCAAAGGGGGCTATAAAAGAACCTCTGACTGAACCCTTAAAATTGATTTCATTTTTTTGGCAAGCCAGTGATGCACTTCACCCATGTTCCCTAAGAGATCCAAGGACTGAAAAACTGCTGCTCTGAGTAAGCAGAAGTGGACAGTCAAGGTGGGTTTCTCAAGCACTGGCTCTGGGTCCTTACCAGCATCACCTTCATCTTTGTCTTTCAGCTCCTTGGCAGCCTTGGTGCAGAGCTCCCGGGCACAGAGCCCTGCTGGGCTCCGGTCGTTGGCCATGGCCTCTTCCACCACAGTGCCAATGGACACATAAGCAGCGTCGTAATACTGACACAGGCCTGCTGCTATCTCTGTCTTTCCTGCGAGAGAGAGGAGGACTGCTTGGTGACACTGGCACAGGAGGCACTGCAGGGACAGGCCCTGGAAAAACCTCCAACAAGATTTCAAAGTTAGAAGGACAGTAGGAGAGCAAGTGTCCCCCATGGGGGAGGCAGCTGCAGCGTGGGTACAAGCTCCGAATTCTAGAGCCAAGAGGATCATCTCCACCTCCTGTTCAGCTCAGGACTTTGCCTTAAGCACCACGGCCCACCAGGATGTGCTCCTCCTGCTTGCCCCTCTCCCTGCAGCCCTGGGCTGCAGCTCACGTACCTGCCCGGGGTGGCCCATGGACAATGACAACAATCCCTCGGTGCTGCTGCGCTTCACACCTCCCTGAAGATGGGTCAATGCCCAGGTGGCGCATGACAGCCCGAGAGATAGGATTCCCAGTCATTTTCACCAAGGACTCAGGACAGAACTCAGACGTTTCCTCAAACACGCTGTAGACCCAAGTGCCAGGCAGCCACAGGAGCAGAAAGCGCAGGAGTCACAAAGAAAACCCACCCAAGAAGTTACGTGTTCAATGTGGCCTGTGCTTTACCTTCAGAACAGGCTTGCTGGCAGTAATGAACCATTTGCAGGGTACTCGGAACTGGTTGTAGAGTCGGATGGTCTCAACCTGGCAATGCCCAACGAGGATGTCAGAGAACTGCAGTCTCTTCTTGGAGAGGCTGAGTGACAGTTCCAACACAGTGGCACGGAGACAGATGTTATATGTGGGGCCTTGTGTCACCTGGAGAAGGACAGAGAATTCAGCGGAGGGTGCAGGTGACATCTGCTGCTGTGCCCAGCCTGCTGCCCGCCCCAAGAGCTGTGGTACCTCTATGGGCAGCACCACTTCCACGTCACCCTGTGGCCTGTGGGCACTTTCGAAGCGCACGTCAAACGCCACGGTGTGGTTGGGGGGGAGGCCATTCTTCTGGTCCGGGTCCACACTGAAACCTTGAACGGATGAACACAAAGCAGCTGAGATAGACATGAAACACAAAATGTGACATAAGCACGTTAAGGCCTTACTGGTGTTCTGGCTGAGAGGCCTGGGAGAAGCCCCACGCTGTGCTGTGACCGGGACAACAACTTAAGAGTGCACCTGAACACCCCTCAGACACAGTGAGCCACTGTGTGATGGAAGCACAGCCTTGCCTCAAGGCCTCTTTTGGAAGCCTTTTGATCCACCTGAGGCTCTCACAGGCTGCTTCCTCAACAGAGGCTGAATACAAGTGCTGTGATAGTGTGAACTGCAAACAAAGCACTTCCAAAACACAGCCAACCCCCCTGGCTGGCAAAACAAGCCCACAGAGTGCCCAAGGAAACTAGATGCTTGTGGGAGCCAAGGGCAGAAGATGCTGAGAGGTGACCAGGGTGATGAGCCCATCTGGCCCCTGCACTGAAGCATTAGGGCAGTCACAGGCAGGCCAGGTCCCTGGGCATGGCTGGCCAGGAGAGTTCTGCCTCTAAAGCTCCCAGCAGGGGCACTGAGAAGAAAAAGCTCAGAAACCTCCCAGGGTTCAGGGGCTTAAGCTAATCTGTCTGAGACAACTCCTTCAAGGCCACAGGAAGTGTTCCCAGCACTGCTTACCTGTGTCCTGCAGGACAGATACATTGGCCTGGAAGGACACTGGGATCTGCCCAGGGTTGGTGATCTTCAGAGTGCGTGTCTCAGTGTAACCCTTAAGGACAGGGCCCATGTCCAGGACATACTCCAGCAGCTCAACTCTGCAAGGAGTAAGGACAGGCCTTAAACCACAGTTCTTAAGTGTGGCTACATGTCCAAGTGAACAAAGCATACAAATACAGTGGCTATTTCTTTATTCACTGCTGTAAAAACTCAGCTCAAGCCCATGAAACCCA
>NW_024361379.1:0-244 GCF_014805655.1 Passer montanus
CTTATAAACTCCAAAACTTTAAATCCTGGCCCCCACCCCGGTGGATCCCTCCCAGCCCCCCGAAATCCCGGGATCCACGGGCAGATCACCTGGGCAGGTGAGCCGGGCGCGGGCCGCGCTCCACCCCGCGGGGTTGCTGACGTTGCAGAGGCAGATTTGGGGTTCAGCGCCCTCGGGGAGCCTCAGGATCAGCCGGGAGGGGATCCCAGGGATCTGCACTGGGATCTGCTCCGGGATCTGCTCC
>NW_024361380.1:0-244 GCF_014805655.1 Passer montanus
CCTCCCAGTTTTGTGTCACCAGCAAACTCTATGAAGGCATGCTCTGCCCCACCATCCAGAACGGGCAGACAGGGACGAGAAGAGGGATGGGCAAAAAGGGGGCCTATCCTTAGGGAGAGTGGGGCAGGGAAGGAGTTTTGGGGTGACAGAGATGAATTCAGGTGACAAGGTCCCAAAGCCACATGGGCTCCCAGAGCAGACAGCAAAGGCTTCTTTGCTGGACATTTTCAAGCACATTCCCAGC
>NW_024361381.1:0-244 GCF_014805655.1 Passer montanus
ATTGGGGACACATGATAAAATTAGTGCAAACCTTGTTTCCCATAATCTTAACTTCCTGAACATGTAAATTCTACAAACTCATACATTAACACAAAAAAAATCTGTAATATACTGGATTAATTACACTTGGTGCTGATGGTATATGGGACACATTTTGTTCTTCACATCAGAAGAGGATATCAAGATTTTCATTCAAACAATTTGATTCTCCCTCCACCCTGAACCACTCAGTTTTAAGCTGTTA
>NW_024361382.1:0-243 GCF_014805655.1 Passer montanus
GCCTGTGCCATTGTCTGGCTGCTCCAGGTCTCAGGAATCCAAACACAGGGTTGAAAATTACCCTCCCATTTACTCATGAATGTATTTGTGTATGCATATTTATTTTCAATTTATATATTTATATTTGTGTATGCTCTTATATGTATATCAAACTTTTGTCTTCTTCTTCCCGTTGAATTCTTACCCCACTTGAACTCTGTTCCTACCTCTAGCCTATCTCCTGCTACTGTCGCATAAATCCTT
>NW_024361383.1:0-243 GCF_014805655.1 Passer montanus
TAATACAATACTTATCCAGTTAATTCTGTTGGTTGATATCCTGTTTAAAATTACTTACTGCAACAAAGCAAATAGTGCAAATAACAAAAGAGAAGGTTGGCAGAAGAAAAGAACCAATTATGATGAAACTGCTTGTGGCAACATTACCTTACTGCAGTAGATATATTTTATATAAAAGTATAATTTTTATTTATTTCAAGGATTTTGTTGGAGGAAGCCCCTAGGTTATTCTTAAAGACTGTG
>NW_024361384.1:0-243 GCF_014805655.1 Passer montanus
CCCAAAATCGCCCAAATTCGGGCGTTGATGACGTCATCACCCCCAAGATGGCGCCCTACTTCCTTTTTTCACCCAAATTTTCCCAAATTCCCCCAAATTTGAGGGCTGATGACGTCACCATCCCCAAAATTGTGCCCTACCCTTGTTTTTTACCCCAAATTTCCCCAAAACCGCCCAAATTTGGGCCTCTCAGGTGCTGCTCGGCCCCGCCCCCCCAGGCCCCGCCCCCTCAGGGAAGCCCCT
>NW_024361385.1:0-243 GCF_014805655.1 Passer montanus
CCACGTAATGAGACTGATGCTAGAAAATACAACAGCTTCCTAGCAGTCCCGTCCCATCTTTGTACACAGCCCCTGGCTGGCGATAGGTATCAGCTCAGAGGTGGCACTTGGTACTGCAAGGGAAGGGAGGGTCCTAATTACTGGTATCTTCAGTTTTGGAAAAATTCAGCGAAGGTTTGAAATTTTTAGGTTGGCACCCAGCTCTCAGCCAGTATGAGTGGCCACAAAGAGAGGCCATTTTCC
>NW_024361386.1:0-1199 GCF_014805655.1 Passer montanus
CCCAGGGCAAGCAGCCTCCTGAAAACCTTAACTTTATTTTATTTCTTAAACAGGAAGTGGGAAAATGTGGAGAACACAACATTCCTGGGTAAGCTCCAACTGCAGCTTCTCATTCCTGTTTAACTCTGGGCTTGCATTTTGTTAGAGATGCAGCCAAAACAAGGCTGCAAGATTCCTGTTCCCTCTGATCTGCAGCCACTGCAGAGAGCAGGAGCCAGCCCTGGGGGAGGAACATCTGCTCCCTGTTCACAGAGAGGGCACAGAGCAGCTGCTGAGCATCCCTGAGAATGCCAGCCCCTGGGACAGCTCCATCCCAGCATCCCTGGGAATCCCAGCCCCTGGGACAGCTCCGTCCCAGCATCCCTGACTCTCTGGAGCAGCTCCATCCCAGCATCCCTGGGAATCCCAGCCCCTGGGACAGCTCCATCCCAGCCCCTGGGACAGCTCCATCCCAGCATCCCTGGGAATCCCAGCCCCTGGGACAGCTCCGTCCCAGCATCCCTGACTCTCTGGAGCAGCTCCATCCCAGCATCCCTGGGAATCCCAGCCCCTGGGACAGCTCCGTCCCAGCATCCCTGGGAATCCCAGCCCCTGGGACAGCTCCATCCCAGCATCCCCGACTCTCTGGAGCAGCTCCATCCCAGCATCCCCGGCTCCCAGGAGCGGCTCCATCCCGCAGGGCCAGCCCGCACGGGCAGCAGGGCGTGCCCAGCACGGCCGCAGCTCCTCCCAGCACCAGCGCTGCCGCACGCAGCAAACCAGGGACACCGGGGAGCCGCTGCTCATCCCAAACTCCCGTCCCGTTCCCCTTACAGACCCCTAAAGGGACACAGCCTTCCCCTGCGGGTGCCGGCAGC
Organism: Passer montanus; assembly: GCF_014805655.1. NCBI lineage: Eukaryota > Metazoa > Chordata > Aves > Passeriformes > Passeridae > Passer > Passer montanus. The sequence continues at coordinate 858 of NW_024361386.1, forward strand.
GGCACAGCCCGGCCCCGATCCGCTTATTCCTCCGCCCCGCATCCCGGGAATCCCGCCCCGCATCCCGGGAATCCCGCTCCCGGCCGGTCGCAGCCGGCACACCGCACCCAGCCCGGGCACCTTGGCCGAGCTCTCCCCGCTCCGCTGGCAGCGGTTCCGCTCCTGCAGCTTCTCGGCGATGTCCTGGGCGAGCTGGCGAGCGGCGGCGAGCAGCGGCAGCCTGCGGGACCCGGGATGGGATGATGGGATGATGGGATAATGGGATGGGATGGGATGGGATGGGATGGGATGGGATGGGATGGGATAATGGGATGGGATAATGGGATGGGATAATGGGATGGG
>NW_024361386.1:3390-29594 GCF_014805655.1 Passer montanus
CTCACCCTGTGTCCCCCGCCGGGCCGGGCCGCGGGGCTGCGGCACAGCCGCGTTCCTGCCCCAGCCCCCGGCTGGCCCGGGCGGGCAGAGCCGGAGCCGCCGGTCAGCCCCCGGGCCGGGGCTCCGCGCTGGGGGCTCGGGCTGCTGCTCCTCGGTGCCCGGGCAGGCAGCGCCCCGAGAGAGGACGAGGTGAATTCGGGGAGCAAACAGCCCCTGCGAGCCCCGGTGCTGTCTCAGCCCGGTTTCTGGGGCCAGGAGCCCCCGGGGCTCCGCGCTGGGGGCTCGGGCTGCTGCTCCTCGGTGCCCGGGCAGGCAGCGCCCCGAGAGAGGACGAGGTGAATTCGGGGAGCAAACAGCCCCTGCGAGCCCCGGTGCTGTCTCAGCCCGGTTTCTGGGGCCAGGAGCCCCGTGACTGTGCTGGGCCAGGCTGTGGCCGGGACAGGAGCCGGCCCGAGCGGCTCCGGGTGCAGCAGCTCCTGCCCTGAGCGGGCTGAGCCCGAGCCGCTGCTCCTGCTGGCCCTGGGCAAGCGCCAGACTGAGCCGGAGAGCCAGAGCCGGGCGTCAGGACCCTCCCGATGGGCCACCACGGGCTGTCCCCCGTGTCCCCTTGGCCAGTGCGAATCCATCCCTGACCCCCAGCAGCTGGGCACGGGCACGATGCAAACATCCGAGAGTTAATGAGTGCTAATTGGCGCTATCCCCGGGGGATGACGAGCGCCCAGCAGGGCTCACCCAGGCGGGGACAGCTGCCAGCCCCGGGCAGGGCTCGCTCCAGCTCTCCGCAGCCCCGGGGAAATGCCGCTCCCGTCTCTCTAGGCGGAGCTCAGCCCCTGCTCTTCCCAGCGCCGGGCGGCGCTGCCCGAGCCCTGCCTCGGGCTGGGGGCTTTGCGAGGGCCGAAAAGCCCCTCACGGTGTGAGGAGCAGCCCTGACACCAGCCGGGACCTGGCCCCCCACTTCTGCGGGGCCCGGAGCTGATGGCAGCGGGAGAGGGCAAAGCCCGAAACGCTTCCCTTTGCGGGGAGAGCAAAGAAACGCAGGACGCGGCTGTGAGACCTCAGAGCGCCCCGAGGCAGGCGGAACGCTGCTGGCGGGGCGGCGAGAGGCGATCAGTAAAAGCTCTCTGTCCCGCAGAGGTGCTCGGCTCATCCCCGGTCACCATCGTGGTCACGTCCGAGGCTGACACGTGGGACATCGACACCTCCCCGTGCCGGGGCCGCGGGCCCTTCGTGGACTGGGCCAGGATGCCGGAGCCGCAGGGGCCGGCGCAGATCCCGCGGGACGTGCTGGGCCGGCCCCCGAAGGAGCTGAAGCGGCTGGCCAGGGAGGGCTGCTGGGCCGGGAGCCACGCGGGCCGGGCCCGGCTCTACCCGCGGCTCATCCAGCGGGTCTCCTGCCGCCTCGTCACCCCCGACGCGCTCGTGTACCGGGACGTGGCCGGCCGGCTCTTCGGGACCCCCGGCGTGAGCTCGCACCCCCTGCCCGAGTTCCTGGAGGGCTGCCCCGTGCCCACCTACTGCCTCAGCCCGCGCGGGGTCACGGCCCTGAGGAAGATCCTGGTGTGCGTGGGCGCCCTGTTCCCCGACATCACGCACAGCCCGCTGCTGCCGGCGCTGGCGGCGCTGCTGCTGCACTACAGCGAGGACGAGGCCCAGTGCTTCGAGAGCCTCTCGCGCCTCATCGCCAGCAACGCGCCCCACGCCGCCTACATCGACCAGTCCTTCCTGGCCCACCAGGCCTCCTGCATGACCTTCGGGGACCTGGCCAGCAAGCACTGCCCGGCGGCGCACAAGCTCATCGCCGGCGCCGCCGACAACGTCCTCGAGGTCTACTCGGAGTGGCTGTCGTGGCTCTTCCCCGGGCTGCCCTTCGCCTACGCCGCGCGCGTGCTGGACGTGTTCCTGCTGGAGGGCCAGAAGGTGCTGTACCGCATCGCCCTGGCCCTGCTGAAGCAGTTCAGGCTCTCGGCCGGCCCGGCCGCGCCGCAGGGCTGCGACGTCAAGGCGGAGCTGCAGGCTTTCGCCAGGAACATCGCCGAGCACGTGACCGTGGACAAGCTCCTGGAGAGAGCCTTTGGCATCCGCCTCTTCTCCCGCAAGGAGATCTGGCTGCTCCACATGGCCAACAGGAAGGCCTTGGTGGAGAGGGGCATCACCGTGGTGCAGAGAAGGTGAGAGAGCTCTGCCCTTCCCAGCCCTGGGGCTGAGCTGGCAAAACGGGAGCTCCTGTGGGGAACCCCTGGGGGAGCTGCAGGAACCTCCCAGCTGTGGCTGTGCTGGGCCCTCGCAGCCCTGGGGACCCTGTCAGGGGACACGGCTGTGCCCCAAAAAGCACAAAAGGCCCAGCCCGGCTGATGCCCCTGCCCTGCAGGCCGTCCTTCCCCCTGGCCGTGGACATGCAGAAGTTCAGCTCCAGCACTGTCACGGCGCAGGAGATGCGCCTCGTCTGGTCCTGGATCCCCGAGCGCTTCTCGCTCTTCCCCCCGCTGCTGCTCTTCTCCACCTCCGAGGACGGCTGCAGCCTGCAGAGGTGACGCCTGCCCTGCCCCGGGGGGACCTGGGCAGGGCTTGGTGCTGGAGAGAGGAGCAGCACGAGTGACCGGGGCCACCTCTGGGGCTGCTGGGGACCCTCCCGGGCTCGGCTGGGGCTCCTGAGTGCGCTCAGGGTGGGGACAGAGGCTGGCCCAGGTGGCCACCAACAGCTGGGCACTGCCCGGGGCACAGGGAGCCCTGTGGGTGTGCCAGGCAGGGATGTCCCGTGTGCCACACTGTGCCAGGCACGCTGTGAGCCACCAGGGACAGCCAGCACAGCCTGCCCAGGGCTGCAGCTGCCCCCGAGCCCACCCTGTCCATCTCTGCAGGTTCTACACGTGCTGTGAGGGCTACGAACCCACGGTGCTGCTCATCAAAACCACCGAGGGGGAGGTGAGCGTGTCCCAGGCAGGGCTGGGGACGGGCACAGGCTGGGTGACCCCACTGGCACCTCTGGGAGCCCCCACGGGCCGGGTGCTCCCTGTCCTGCCCCACCCCGGCTCTGCCCAGCTCCTGGGCAGAACAAACTGCACCTCGGGCAGCAGGACACAGCTCAGCCGGGGTGCTGGGAACAGGAGGAGAGGCCGAGGGGCAGAGAGGCCACGGCGAGGCTGATCCATGCCCTGAGCTCCCTGTGCTCTCTCCCCAGGTGTGTGGGGCCTTCCTCTCCTCCGACTGGGCCGAGAGGAAGAAGAGCGGAGGCACGCCGGCCTTTTTCGGGACGGGGGAGTGCTTTGTGTTCACTGTAAGTCACGGTGTGTGTCTGGCTCTGTCCCTCCGTGTCCCTGCCAGGACAGCCCTGCCCGCCCCAGCCCTGCCGCAGCAGCAGCGCCTTGCCCGGCGGGCGCGGTGCCCGGCTCACAGGGGTGCCCGCTGCCAGGTGCGCCCCGAGGCAGAGAGGTACGAGTGGGTGCTGATACGGCAGCCGGGGCTGGCCAAGGCCGCGCCGCGCTGCCGGCAGCGCTCGCCTTCCCCCGCTGCCGAGCCCCCGCTCGGCTCCTCCCCGGGCAGCCGCAGCCCCCAGCGCCTGGCCGTGCCCTCGCCGCCGAGCAGAAGGCAGCCCCCAAGGGCCAGGTGCTCCCTGTCCTGCCCCGCCTGGCTCTGTCCCAGCTCCCGGGCAGAACAAACTCCTCGGGCAGCAGGACACAGCTCAGCCGGGGTGCTGGGAACAGGAGGAGAGGCCGAGGGGCAGAGAGGCCACGGCGAGGCTGATCCATGCCCTGAGCTCCCTGTGCTCTCTCCCCAGGTGTGTGGGGCCTTCCTCTCCTCCGACTGGGCCGAGAGGAAGAAGAGCGGAGGCACGCCGGCCTTTTTCGGGACGGGGGAGTGCTTTGTGTTCACTGTAAGTCGCGGTGTGTGTCTGGCTCCGTCCCTGCGTGGCCCTGCCAGGACAGCCCGGCCCTGCCCAGCCCTGCCGCAGCAGCAGCGCCTTGCCCGGCGGGCGCGGTGCCCGGCTCACAGGGGTGCCCGCTGCCAGGTGCGCCCCGAGGCAGAGAGGTACGAGTGGGTGCTGATCCGGCAGCCGGAGCTGGCCAAGGCCGCGCCGCGCTGCCGGCAGCGCTCGCCTTCCCCCGCTGCCGAGCCCCCGCTCGGCTCCTCCCCGGGCAGCCGCAGCCCCCAGCGCCTGGCCGTGCCCTCGCCGCCGAGCAGAGCCCGCCTGTCCCCGTTCCTGGCCATCAGGCACTTCCTGCTGCCCTCCAGAACGGCCTCCATGTTCATGTCCGGCTCCCGGGACGGCATCGTCATCGGTAAGGGGGATCGATATCGGCACGGGGGATCGATATCGGCACGGGATATCGATATTGGTAAGGAGGGATTGATGTCAGTAACAGAGATCCCTATTGAAAAGGGAGGATCCCTATTGATGGGGGGTCCCCATTGATAAGGGGGTCCCTATTGATAAGGGGGGATCCCCATTGATAAGGGGGGTCCCTATCGATAAGGGGGTCCCCATTGATAAGGGGGGATCTCTGTTGATAGGGGGGGTCCCTATCGATAAGAGGGTCCCTATCGATAAGGGGGGGTCCCTATCGATAAGGGGGTCCCTGCCGGCTCCCAGCAGCTCCCCGGGGATATCGGGCTCCAGGCCGGGCAGGCGAGGGCAGCTCCCCTTGCCCAGCCCGGGGGGCTCCTCCCGGAGCCCCAGGGGACCCCCGAGCCCAGCCCTGCCGGGGTCGCTGCCCTGGCCCGGAGCGCCCCTGGCCGCCCTCCCTCGTGCCGCGGGGCCCGGGCCGGGCTGGCACGGCCGGGAGCGCGGCCGAGCCTGCGCTGCTCCCGCAGGAGGAGGGGGCGGCCAGGCGCTGTCCCTGGACGCCAGCCTGCTGCGGGGACACACGGAGCGCTGCGAGACCTTCGGCAACCCCCCGCTCTGCCGGGAGAACTTCCAGGTGCAGCTCCTGGAGGTGTGGGGCTTCCAGAGCGCCTAGCCGCCCCGGGGACACCCCCTGTGCCCCCCGGCCACGGGCACGGGGACCCCCGGCCGGGCTGCGGCCGCCGGAGCGGCAGCGCCGCTCTGCAGCGTCCCCTCGGGGCAGAGAGGGCACGGCAGAGCGGGGCACAACAGACTGGATCAGAACAGATCAGATGGGATCAGACTGGATCAAAGCAGACCGGATCCGGTGGCAAAGCCCTGCCACAGGCTGTGGGTGCAGTGACAGCTCGGGGGCACCCCACATTTCGGGTTGAGATCTTTGCTCTGTCCCCAGCCTAGGGCTGGCGTGGGGCTGGACACGGAGGAGATTCCCCAATGGGATCACCAGGATGGACCCTTTTAACGTGAATTTGGAAGGTTTGGTGTCACTGGGCTGGGGTCACCAGGATGGGCCCCTTTAATGTGGAATGGGAACATTTGGTGTTTCTGTGTCATCCACGGGAGGGTTGGAGGCCACGGGGAACCCTCTGGCTGCAGCAGGAGAGCCTCTGCCACCCCAAACACACTGTCCCGGGTGGGGTCACCTCCCACCCATGCCAGCCCTGCAGCACAGCAGGAGCAGAGCTCCCAGGGGCTGGGCACGGGCACACCAGGAATGGCTCAGGGCCTCCACAGGGTACCCAGGCATGCCAGGGATGGCTCACAGGGCTGGGTGCCAATTAATAAAAAGTAAACGTTAATAAAGCGATGTGGTCAGCAGTTAGTGCAGGCTGATGTCCTGGATTGTTAAAATGTGTAAATAGCGCCAAGCTGCGATGAGCAGGGAGCCTCTTGTGGGAACCCCCAGCTCCTGCTTGAAGAATCACGGCCAGGAATGGCCGGGCCGGGGCGGGATCCGGCTCAGCGAGCCGGGAGCGAGCCGGGGCCGTGTCCCGGGGACTGTGTCCGGGTGGCAGCAGGACACGGCCCTGGGGACAGGAGCTCCCGACCCGCCGGCCCCGGGGACTCGAGGCTGGAAATGCGTGAAGAGCTCGGTTTTAATGTGGCATCTCTGATTTCCACCCCTGCAGGGCGCAGGGGATGGGAGAGCGTCCAGCTCCTCACCCGCACCCAGCAGTGAGCAGCTGATGCCATCCCCAGGCACGGGGGGACAGCAGCGACTCTGCCGGAGAGAGCCGGGGCAGCCGGGCACTGCCCTGGGCAGGCTGTGCCACCCACCGCAGTGCCCTGGCTGGAGCTGGGGGCACTCACGCCCTTCCCAGGCCTCCCATCCTGATCCTCGTGGGAATTCCCTGCCGGCCAGCATTCCCGCTGGGATTTACACATGGCTGCTGCCCCGAACGGGCTCGGATGGATGGATGGATGGATGGATGGAGGGAGGATGGATGGATGATGGATGGATGGCTGATGGATGGATGATGGATGGATGGAGGATGGATGGATGGATGATGGATGGATGATGGATAGATGGATGGATGGATGATGGATGGATGATGGATAGATGGATGGATGGATGATGGATGGATGATGGATAGATGGATGGATGGATGATGGATGGATGATGGATAGATGGATGGATGGATGATGGATGGATGATGGATAGATGGATGGATGGATGATGGATGGATGATGGATAGATGGATGGATGGATGATGGATGGATGATGGATAGATGGATGGATGGATGATGGATGGATGATGGATAGATGGATGGATGGATGATGGATGGATGATGGATAGATGGATGGATGGATGATGGATGGATGATGGATAGATGGATGGATGGATGATGGATGGATGATGGATAGATGGATGGATGGATGATGGATGGATGATGGATAGATGGATGGATGGATGATGGATGGATGATGGATAGATGGATGGATGGATGATGGATGGATGATGGATAGATGGATGGATGGATGATGGATGGATGATGGATAGATGGATGGATGGATGATGGATGGATGATGGATAGATGGATGGATGGATGATGGATGGATGATGGATAGATGGATGGATGGATGATGGATGGATGATGGATAGATGGATGGATGGATGATGGATGGATGATGGATAGATGGATGGATGGATGATGGATGGATGATGGATAGATGGATGGATGGATGATGGATGGATGATGGATAGATGGATGGATGGATGATGGATGGATGATGGATAGATGGATGGATGGATGATGGATGGATGATGGATAGATGGATGGATGGATGATGGATGGATGATGGATAGATGGATGGATGGATGATGGATGGATGATGGATAGATGGATGGATGGATGATGGATGGATGATGGATAGATGGATGGATGGATGATGGATGGATGATGGATAGATGGATGGATGGATGATGGATGGATGATGGATAGATGGATGGATGGATGATGGATGGATGATGGATAGATGGATGGATGGATGATGGATGGATGATGGATAGATGGATGGATGGATGATGGATGGATGATGGATAGATGGATGGATGGATGATGGATGGATGATGGATAGATGGATGGATGGATGATGGATGGATGATGGATAGATGGATGGATGGATGATGGATGGATGATGGATAGATGGATGGATGGATGATGGATGGATGGATGATGGATGGATGGGATGGCTCTACCAGGGCACAGGAACAGGCCGAGGGCTCTGGCCATGCCTGGGGCTCAGAGTGCAGGTAAATCCTGCTGCTCATTCCAGCCCCCACACTTGTGTGTGTGTGTGTGTGTGTGTGTGCCCCAGCCTTGGCCCTGCACGGCCCTCAACACATTCCTCAGGATTTTATCATCGAGGAGAGGAGAGGAGAGGAGAGGAGAGGAGAGGAGAGGAGGAGAGGGACCATTTGTTTGGGTGTCTGCATGGCCCCAGCTGGGTTATTTATAAGTGCTGAGGTCAGGATCAAACACCCTCAGTTGTGATGTGTGAGCAAACAGCTCCAGGGCTCTGAGATCACCCTCCAAATACAGCCTGGCCACAGCCTGGTGTCACAGCCTGGTGTCTGGGCACAGGGCCACCCCAGCCAGGCTCTGCTCCTCCTGCTCCTCACAAGGCAGCTCCCAGAGCACAGCCCTGCCCAGAGCCATGGGGATTCCACTGCCCAGAGCCCTGGGAATGCCACTGCCCAGAGCCATGGGAATGCCACTGCCCAGAGCCCTGGGGATTCCACTGCCCAGAGCTCTGGCAATGCCACTGCCCAGAGTCCTGGCAATGCCACTGCCCAGAGCCCTGGCAATGCCACTGCCCAGGTGCTTTCAGCCTGGCTCCCTCCTGGGGGAGGGCACAGAGATCCCCATCCCTCCCGTCCAGCTGGTCCTTGGCTGTTTGTCCATCTCCTCCCTGCCCTGTCCAGGGCTGGCGCTGCCCCCCATCCTCACCGCCAGCCTTCCCACAGCTCCAGGCAGATCCCTGGGTGAATTCTGAGCACACAGAGCTCCCTCTTCCCCCTCCAGGCCCGTGCTGTGCCCAGGATCAGGCAGGTGAGGCTGAGATGGAGCAGAACCAAAGGCTGCCTCAACGCTGCTGATGTTTCTCAAGGGCTTGCACAGCCAGGCCAGCAAACATCAGCAGGATCTGTGGGAAAAGTGGGATCCTCACTGCAATTCACACTCCAGCTGCTGCCTTATCTCCTGCAAGCCTTATCTCCTGTGAGCTGGAGCTATTTTCCTTTCAGCCCAGTCAAAATGTGTCAGTTTTATATTTATATATTAGGCCACAATCCCATGGGAAATTCATTTGCCCAACAGCAGAAATCCTGTCATCACAGGCATCAGTCAGTCTGGGAATGGGGATCTCCAGGCCAGGCCCTGAAATCAGGGAAATGGCTTAAAATAATAACCAGGGAGGTTGTGGAGACTGAGCAATGACAGCAGCTCCTTCCTGGCTGCAAACGCGTTTGAGGCATTTTGTGGTGGAGACACAAAGGCAGAGCCAGGGCTCCGTGTGACCCCAGCCCCGGGCTCCCAGGGCACGGGGAGGGGCGTCCCCACTCTGTCCCTGAATCTCCTGGGTGTCCCCACAGACCCCGGGCAGGCACTGGGGGTCCTGGGCATCGCCCTGTCCCCACCGGCTGTGCCAGGCAGCTCTGGGTGCCTGCAGAGCCCCAGGGAGCCTCAGCCACCCCTCTGGGGCTCCCAGCACAGCCCAGGGGGGTCTGGGGGCCAGAGGGGTCCCCTGGCCCCGCTGGGACCGGCTGTGATGGGGACAGAGAGCCCTTCCCTTCCCTTTGGGGCACTGCCAGTGCCTTTCTCTGCTCCCCAGCTCTGCAGATAAATGGCACTGCTTCCTTCACATCCTTTAAACCTCAGAACGCCCATTTAAACATCAAAACGTTCATTTAATCCTCAAAACGTCCATTTGAAACTCAGAACATCCATTTAAACCTCAGAACATCCATTTAAAGCTGAAAACATCCATTTAGACGTCCATTTAAACATCAAAACATCCATTTAAACCTCAGAACGTCCCTTTAGTCCTCCAGCCGCTCCTGGGAGCCCCTGCCCTCCCTGCCTGGCTGAAAACATTCATTTAAACCTCAGAACATCCATTTAAAGCTGAAAACATTCATTTAAACCTCAGAACATCCATTTAAACCTGAAAACATTCATTTAAACCTCAGAACGTCCCTTTAGCCCTCCAGCTGCTCCTGGGAGCCCCTGCCCTCCCTGCCTGCCCTGGCCATGGGCACGGGCTGGGCTCTGGTATCTGTGCCCTCAGTGACACAGCCCAGCCCTCCAGGGCCCTGAACAAACCCTCTTTTCTCATGGAGACACTCCCAGCACGGGCAGCACTGGGGCTGGGCTGGCAGAATCCTGATTTACAGCCAAACACACCAAAGCCACGCCAGCCTCCTCTTCTCACCATTCCTTCCCCCTGGAGAGCAATCCCAGTGTGGGCAGGGAAGGGAGGGGTGCCAGGAGCTGGGATGGGCTGAGGGGCTCTGCAGATGTGAAAAATGCAGATTTTATTGTTGGCTTTTCGCAAGTATTAAAATGAATATTGCATGTGTGATGTTAGAAAGTGATGCTGTGTTAATTTCCTTAAGTAGCGTGTTAAATACAGGTTTAGGTTATAACATAATTTTCAAATAGAAACTATGCTTTTAAGATACTTTTTTTTTAAAGAAAGAACTCGCAGCAAGATAGCAGCCACAGGACACCTGAATCTTTCAGAGAAAAAGAATTTATTGCTCCGTTATCAGAAGAAACAAACTTCTTCTCACCTTTCTCATCTCAGGATTCAGAGGAAGAAGTTGACAGTGACCAGACAGAATCCTGTGTTTGAATGGAATTTATGCATCATGGATGAGGTGTATGAATGTGCAACAGGCTGTGGTTTTTAAGGGTTAATCCTCTGTTAACATGGGTCCTTTTTTGGGCTTATTTTGCCCAGAAAGAGATACCCAGACTGTCTGTAACTCTTTGTTTTTATTGTCTCATATTGTCCTAAATCCTAATTCATTTTTGATTGTCCACATTTTTATCTCTCTAATTATATTGCCATTTTTACAACCATTTTATTGCTATTAAACTTTAAACATTTAAGCAGGAGTGAGTGGCGTTTTTCACAGCAGATAAGGGGGCTCTGGGGGCCCTGGGCTGCAGTTTCACACGGGGAGGGAGCCTGGAGAAGGCTGGGAAGCACAGCCTGAGCAGGCAGGGCTGACGTCAGGGCAGCCCGCCCTGGCTCCCTCTGCACATACCTAATTTTCCCTTATAAGGCCAAGGAGAGCAATAACTCTGCTGGCAAGCAGATCAATAAAAACAGATGGTGGGCTCACAATTAGAGATTAAGCACATACCAATCCAGAACAAACAGGCCATAAATCATACGTGAGGGAGGGTATTTATAGTTTAGATCACATTCCTTAATTAATTCAAAATGGGCCAGAAAAGAAAATAACACCAAAGTGCTCTTTTTCTGCTCTGCTCCTGCCTGGCTTTTGCAGAGCTGCATTCTTTCCTTGGGGGTGCAGGGGGGACAGGGTGAGGGACCCTCCCCAGGGATGGTGACTCCAGCACTGCCATGGGCATGATCCAGTGCTGGGCCACGCTTTTAGCAGAGAAATGTTCCCTAAAACCCAGCCCTGGTGTGACCATTCCCCTTGGCCTGTCCCTGGCCCAGGAGCCCGACCCCCCACCCCACCTTGGCCCTTTTTGGGAGCTGAGAGCCCCTCCTGGCTGGGGCTGGCTGGAAATCTCACTCTGTGCCTGCCTCCAGTGCCAGGGCTGCAGCTGGGGCAGTGCCCATCCCCTGGGCTCTGGCACAGCTCTGGTCCCTTGCTGCAGCCCCATTCTGGGGCTTTTTGGGGTTGCAGACTCCGAAGCAGGAGAAGCAGCCCCAGCCAGGAGTTTGGCAGCCCCTGGGATGCAGTCTGGAGTCCCTGGGATGGAGTTTGGAGTCCCTGGGATGCAGTCTGGGGTCCCTGGGATGCAGTCTGGAGTCCCTGGGATGCAGTCTGGAGTCACTGGGATGCAGTCTGGAGCCCCTCCCGTGGGGGCAGAGGAGCCCGTGTGAAGCTCTGCAGTCCTGCCTCCTGCACACCCTGGGCTGCTCCAGGCCCTGGTGATGGCTCAGCTCTGGATGTGTTCCCTGTTCCCAGCCTCCTCCAGAGCCCCTGCCATGACATCCACCCTCCCATCCTCATCAGCCACGGCCTCTCCAGCCTGCTGGGCACTGCTGTTCCCTCGTGGAGCTGCCTGGGCAACCCTGGCAGGGAGAGCCCCTCCCGTGGGGGCAGAGGAGCCCGCAGCCCAGCCCAGTGCAGGGTAATTCCCAGGCTGGGCTGGTTCCCGTTTATTCCCTGCCAGCCACACACAGGGTCAACCCCAGACCCTTCAAATGCACCCTGGAGGGGGCAGGCAGAGCCTGGAGCTGCCCGCGGGGCTGGGCCTCTCCCCGTGTTCCTGTCAGACAGACAGGAATACCAAACGTGCCCCATCACCAGGAAATGGGAGTGCTGCAGGCTCTGGGGGTGCCTGTCCCCTTGCTCCAGGCAGCACAGCTCCTATCTGGCTGCTTTCATCTGCTGTGAAATCACTGCAGGAATTCTCCTCTAGCACTTACTCATCCTCCTCCTCCCTCCTGAAAAGAAAAAAAAAGCTGTTTTGTCAGGAAATGTGATAAAAATCTGCCCTTCATGTAGATTGAAGGTGAAGTTAATGAAAATATTTACACAATCCTCACGATAGTGCACTCACCAGGGTTTCTGTGGTGTGATTGCAGCAGGTGCCCCTGGAGCATCATCCCAGCCCAGGGCAGCAAATCCTGAGCTGCTCCCTGAGCCCTGGTGCCCAGGGTGTCACAGCATGGCACAGAGGAGATGGCACAGCTCACAGGGTGTCACCATGCAATTCCAGATGGCTTCAGCACACAGAGCAACACCACAGCTCATCAGAAGGCTTCAGGCATCTGCTCTTTATTGCCCTTCAGCCCAGCCTGTTACACCTCAATGTTCCTGCAGTGCCCTGTGTGCCCTCTGACAGAAGCGATGGCAGAGCCACGTCCTGCCCAGGGGGCTGGCAGGGAGCTCTCCTGTCCTCTCAGGGTCTGGCACCACAGCCACACCCCGGGCTGCCGGGGGTGCCCAGGGACCGTCCTGTCCCCTGCAGGCCTCCAGCAGCTCCTCCATCCCTCCCCACGCCAGCTGAGCCAGCAGCTCCCTGAGCATCCCAGCTCACCCCCCAGAGCCCTCCCACCCACACCCCCCTCAGGTCCTGTTCGTGCCCGTCCTCCCAGCTTGGCAGAAGGCTTTGGTGATTTTGTGGGCCCCCAGCCAGAAGAAGGAGCCCGGGCTGGCTCCTGCAGCCCCCTCCAGCTGCACACCACCGTGTGCAGGTGGATGTGGCAGGGGTTCCCCTTGAAGCTGTGGCAGACCCTGGCTGGGATGGAGCAGCCCCTTTGCCTTTGCTGACGCTCACAGAGCTCACCCTGCCCTGGCACCAGCTCTCAGGGCATTTCTTCAGCCCTGGCACCTCCCTGGCAGCTGGCCCCAGGGCTGGTCTCAGCACGGGGCTCCTCAGGGTGTTCATGGAGCTGAGGCAGTGAAGATGAAATTCTGCATTTCCAGTGCTCACCAGAGAGCTGGGCCAGCCCTGCCCGGCCAGGTGAGCCACCCTCGGAGCTCTGCATCCTCAGCTCTGCTGGACCTGGGGGAGAGTGGGAGAGAGGAGAGTCAGGATCTACAGCAGGGCCATCGTTTTGTTTTGTTTTGTTTTGTTTTGCTTTGTTTTGTTTTGTTGGTTTTTTTCAGGCACTATAAAGAAACCTGTGCTCCTTTGCTCCTGCAGATAAGCTTTTCCTGCACCATTGTTCCAGGCTCTTTTCCTGGATGTGCTCTATTTCTGGCACATGCAAGGAGCCCTAACGTCCTTCCCTATCTCTGCGCTTGTGGAGTTCAGTTTCAAACATTCCTGGCCTTCAGCTGAGATTTTCCAGCACTGAAGCAGCACCATCTCTCCTCCAGACCATATTTCTCTCTTATGAATCAGCAGGCTTCACACAAGCCCCGCTGGGTGGAAGGAGCCCCAGGAGCAGAGGCAGCAGGGCTGGGGCAGTGCCCAGCAGCTCTGAGCCCCCAGCAGCAGCTCTGAGCCCCCCAGCAGCAGCTCTGGCTCTCTCTGCATCCTGCCAGAGCCAGAGCAGCGATCCTGACCCACAGAGCAGCGATTCTGACCCACAGAGCAGAGATCCTGACCCACAGAGCAGAGATCCTGACCCACAGAGCAGCTTTAGCTCAGGCTCTGCACTTTGCTCCCACACTCTTTTATCACACGCTCCAGGAGTGCTTTTGGAGCCTCTAAATCTTCTCCTATTAACAGCCCATTTGCAGATGGAAAAGGTATTTCTGCAGTCCTCAGGGGGCAGTTTGTCAAGCAGGTTTCACTGATATTGGCTCTCTGTGAATAAAGACATGGAACATTCTGCTGCTTTCTCCTTCCCCGGGGGTTTCCATGCTCCAGGCTGTGTCAAGGGGGCAGGCAGGACCTTTGGGCACTGTCCTGAGTTCACTGACCACCAGATCCAGGCCATTTTCTCAGCCAGGCCATGGGTATCACTGTCCTGCTCTCACTGACCACCAGCCCCAGGGCATTTCCTCAGCCAGGCCATGGGTATCACTGTCCTGGTGTCACTGACCAGCCCCAGGGCATTTCCTCAGCCAGGATGCCCAAAGGCTCTGCAGTAACGGGGCAGCCCTGGTGAGCAGGCAGCAGCAATCCAGCTGTGCTCAAGCCAGAGCTCTCTGAGATCACTGCCATTGCTTCCAGATATTTTTCTTGCTGATCCTGTACTTGTTTCAGAGCTCCCAGGGTGCACCTGTAATGAGTGAAGTGCACTAATTACTGACCTGAAACTGGTTGTGTTTAGGATCCCCAATTCATGCTGCAGGGCCCTTTCAGGTTAACTGTAACAGCCTCAATTAATCCTTTATTTGTGGAGAGCCCTGGTGGAAACAAACACAGGGGAGGAGGAGCTGGGACGCTTGGGTTTGGTTCTGTGCTCTCACCTCTGCCACTGACCCTTGGCATGACTTGGCAGGAGAAGCCAGGCCTGGCAGAGGAGGTTCCAAGGAGATTTGGGAGATCTGCACCAGCTCCTGGCTTTGTTGCACACGCCCTGGCTCGGGTAAGGAGCCTCCTTAGACCCAAACCCTGCAGCAGCTTGTCCAGGTTTGGGGTGCTCAGAGAATCAGGCGACCACTGGCAGGGAAGAGACCTCTGAGACCTCCAGGACCTGTGAGCCATCCCCCTCACACCCCAGCAGGCTCTGAGTGTCCTCCTGTCACTGCTGAGCGCCCCCAGGGCTGGCAGATCTCCCTTCTCAGGGATGAGACCAATCTCTGCCTTCCTGGCCGGGGTTTGGCCACCCAGCACAGAGCCTGAGGAGCTCTGCAGCCCTTGGGGTGAGCATCCCACGGGGAGCTGAGCCGAGCTGAGCCGAGCTGAGCCAAGCTGAGCCAAGCGGAGCCACCGAGCCCTTCCAGGGCTGCCAGGCAGGGCACAGCGTGGGCTGGCACACCCCCAGTGCCTGTCCCTGGTGGCACCAGCACAGAGCTGTGTGTGCCCAGGAGCCCCCAGTCCCAGGCTGCAGCTCAGGGGGGCAGAGCCCCCATCCCACGTGAAAGCTGCTGCCAGCAGAACCTGAAAATACACTTGTCTCGCCAGCATCAGCGAGGCAGCACCAAACCAGCCCAGCTGGATAGAAACCAGTCAGGCAGCCCTGCTCAGCCCAGCTAGGCTGGGCTGGGAGAGAGGCAAGGGGCAGGCTCAGGAACACTCAGCAAGCTCCTTCTGGGGCAGGTTTAAGGAACACTCAGCAAGCTCCTTCTGGGGCAGGTTTGGGAACACTCAGCAAGCTCCTTCTGGAGGCTCTGTGACACAGCCCCGGGCACAGGGACAGTGTGACTCCACTGCCAGCCCCTGCTCCTGCACACACAGAGTGTCCTGGGCCCTGGGAGCTGCCCTGCCCTGGTCACTGCGGGCTCAGGGTGAGGGCACAGCCCGTGGGGCTGCAGGGTGGGACAGCAGGAGCCCCTGAGAGTGGGACAGGGACACCTGCACACCCTGCCTGGGTGGGGATGGGCAGCACAGCCTGTCCCTTGCTGGCTCTGCTCAAGCAGCACTGGGCTGGGAGACTCTTTCCTTTTTGTTCCCCGTGCAGTGATGCCCAGGAATGGACAGGAGCCGTTTGGGGTGGTGACTTGTCTCATGGTTGCTCCCTCAGCTCCCCAGAGCTGCATTCTGCAGCAGCAGCGATGCCCCTGGAGCTGCTCAGCCTGGATGGAGATGGCCTGAGGGCTTGGATAATGGAGTTACCCCTAAAAATGGGGATGAGCCCCCTCACCAGCCCTCCACCGCTGCGCTGAGGGGCCCAGGAGCAAAGCCAGCCCCAAGGAAGGCTGGCTCATCCTGGGGAGGGTGGGTCTGCACCCCACCAAGCTGCACAACACCTGGCGTGAGGCAGGGACAGATTCCTGACTGGAGCCACTCCTTTCAACACCAGATCTGGGATATCAGATGGTTTGAACAGAAGGACAGAGCCAAGGCTCTGGAGGCTGATTTGGCATCAAATAAATTCAGAAGTTATGTTAAAAATGGTGTGGAGCTGGGGTTATGGAGGGGCTCAAACAGCAGAAGTTTGGGTGAGTAATTGTACAAGGTCATTGCTACTCAATTAAACCCAAATGTTACAAATCCAGGAAATTCGGATCTGAGGTTAAGCATCAGGGAATTCCAGGCACGCCAGGAATGCAGAGATCAGGCACAGAACACCTGTAGTGGAAGCAGGGAGGGGAGAAATGAGGCAGGCCTGTAGGAGTGGGTTCCACCTAATCCAGCCATGCTGGGTGATCATTCCCTGTGCCCGTGGAGCAGGGACAGCAGCTCCAGCAAAGCTGGGAGAAGGGGGATGGAATTTGGAATGAACAAATCCATTTTCTCCCAGCTTGTGGCCAGGGCTGTGTGTGGTCCAGCCTGCCTGCACACGTTCCTCCCCCTACACATCCAGATTTGGGTTACTCCTGAGCAGCAGCGAGGATGTTTCAGAGAACCTGCGAGACTCGCGGGACTGAAAAAGAGAGAAAAAATTAATTTTTGTGCCTGTGAAGGGAAGGCTGAAAATGTGAACAGCCAGTGTGAGCTGGCAGAGCTGGGGATGGGTGCTCTGAGCCCTGGGGGCTGCAGGGTGAGAGGGGCACCAGCCCTGGCTCCATCCGTGCCCTCTCCCACGGAATTTCCAGCAGGGATGTGCCCGCTGGGGGTGAATTCTCTGTTGCAGGGACACAGCAGCACTGTCAGAGCGGGACCGGCCCAGGAGCAGCCAGCAGGGACAGGGACAGCAGCCCGTGGTGGGGACACTGCTGGGAGCAGGAGCTGGCAGGCACAGCCCCGGTCTGGGGGGCACGGGGCAGCTGCAGCCAGGCTGCTCCAGGGACAGAGCAGCCCCCGAGGGCGTGAGTGCATGGAAAAAGAGGGGCTGTGATGGATTTGGGGAGAGATCCCTCAGCAAACACCGTCACGGGCACAGCACGCTCAGACTGGTGCTCCTCACTGAATTTATTGCTGGCAAAATCACAGCAGAACAACGAGAACTACAAGAAAACCTTCGGCAGACTTCCCTGGAGATCCCTCCCGGCGGCACATCTGTCCTGCGGGGTGTGCACCTCCAGCAGCCCGGGATCGCGGGGACACATCCATCCATCCATCCATCCATCCATCCATCCATCCATCCATCCATCCATCATCCATCCATCCATCCATCCATCCATCCATCATCCATCCATCCCCGGGGATCGTGGTGACACATCCATCCATCCCCGGGGATCGCGGGGACAGCTGCATTCCTGGGGATCACGGGATCCTGGTGACACATCCATCCCCGGGGATCCTGGTGACACATCCATCCCTGGGGACTCCGGGGATCCCGGGGACAGCTCCATCCCCGGGGAGCAGCGTTAACCCCTCCGCAGCCGCGGTGATCCCGGTAATCCCGGTGATTCCCGTGACCCCGGGGACAGCTCCATCCCCGGGGAGCAGCGTTAACCCCTCCGCAGCCGCGGCCCCGCGGGTGCCCGAGCTCGGCACAGCCGGGGTTCATCACACCGGGATGCGCTTTGTGATCCTGAGTGCCTCTCACAGACTGATGGGAAATGACGAATATTTATCCCCTGTGACACACCCGGGTGCTCCCGGCCAGCGGAGTGGTGCCACGGGACCTCCTGCTGTCCCCAGTGCCTGCTCCAGAGGGGACACCTGGGATGGGGCACAGGGAGAGCCACGAGGATGGGACAGGGAGAGCCACAAGGATGGGGCACAGGGAGAGCCACAAGGATGGGGCACAGGGAAAGCCACAAGGATGGGGCACAGGGAAAGCCACAAGGATGGGACAGGGAAAGCCACGAGGATGGGGCTGAAGCAGCCCCGGGGCACGCCAGGCTGCAGATGCTGGGAAGGGGCTGCACAGGCTGTGATCTCACCCCGAGTGGGATTGTCTCCCAGACATCCTGCAATATCTTCTCTCCTGTCAAGCTCTGCCTTTCTCTCTCCAGCACTGGGTCTGGCCAGGAGCCAGGGCCTCTCTAAACGTTACCAGAAGGGCTGGCAGGAATTCAGCCCTAACTCATTACAGGTCCTGCAGACGTTCAGCTGGGGGTGAAGACTGGCCTCTTTTGGGACCTTGACAGGGAATTTAAATTGAAACGGGAGGATGGAGGGGAAAGAGCCCCATGGAAAAATGAAATTCCTGACAAGGATGTGTGTATGAAACCCCCACTGGCTGCGTGTCCTGCTGTGAGGCAGGAGCTCTGCTCCCCAGCGTGGGCTGCCATCCTTTAAAATGCTCAGGAATTGCCTGGCTGTGGCACAGGTGCCCCTTTACACACCCTAGACCCGTGGCTTTGCTCCCCCCTGCATTTCCAGGCCCCCAGAGCTGAGAGTGGCCCCTGGGCGCATGGCCCAGTGGTTTTTGTCAGTGGTTCCTCCTTGCTCTGCTGCAGGGCTGGAATTAGGGGATTCCTTCACCTCCAAGCTCTGCTGGCTCCTCCTGTGCTGTTCCATCTCCTCTGGTGTTCTTTGCACCGTGCAAACCCATCATTGCTCAGCACTATTCAAACACAGCCCCTGGAAGAACACTCCCCCTCTCTGCTGATTTCCACATGATTTAACATTGAAAAATCCCTTGACTCTCTGCCCTTCAGGCACAGCAGCACCTGCAGAGGCTGCTCCAGTAGAAAACAACACAGAAAAAGGGCATTTTATTCTCTCTAGAATCAGGTTTAGCTTCCACCCTGCTGGTGAGTGAGTAACAGCACACATATAAAATGACAGCTAAGAAATAATTAATAAATAAACCATGACAAAGAGCTGAGCTACCCAAGACACATTCATTCCAGCCTCTCTAACCCCCGGGGTGTAAATGCACGCACAGGAAGGCAGCCTGTTAAAAATGCAGCCCCAGGATCCTTCAGCAGAGGTGGGGGAGGCTCCATCTGCAGATGCCCTTCAATTCCTGTGCCAGACAGGCTCACCCAACCGGTGCCAGGGGGCTCTGGGGGGTCACACAGCGCTGGGGCAGCCTCTGCTGTGCTGACACACAAATCCCTGCCCCAGGAGCAGCCCCTGGAGCAGCAGGGCTCATCCCTGGGGAGCAGCAGGGCTTCCTGCAGTGCCTTGCAGCCAAGCTAACACCCAGGATAATTAATAGCCTCTTTGTTTGTTTTACAAACACCCTTCCAGAGGCCCAGACCAATCTCATCCCTCTTGAACAGGTGAGGAAAGGCACGAGTCCAATTAAAAACTCAATCAGTGAATAATTTGCAAATCACCTTTGTCTTCTCCAAGCTGAAGCTCTGCAGTGTGGCCTCTGTGGTGCCCTGCCCTCTGTCTGGGAGTGATTACTGAGGAGCATGTGAGCTTCTCCGTGCACTGGCACAGGCTGTGCCCCTGCCACGGAGGGCTTTGGGAATGCTGCCTGCCTGGGAGCTCATGGGAGTGGGGAGATGCTCACAGGGACAGGCCCATGAAAATGTGAAAATGCTCCCAGAGGAACTGGGAAGTGACCATGGGGTCAGGTTCTGCTGGTGAGAGGGGTGGGATGCCCGTGCTGGCAGCACCCTGTGCTCTGCCCTTTCAGCCCCGGTGCCACGCTGCAGGAGCTGCACTCTGCATCTCTGCACCCAATTCTGTGCTCCCCAAGAGCTCCAGGCTCTGGGCTGTGCTTTTCTCCCCCTCCTCCCATGGCAGCATCTCCATTTTGCACCGACAGTGCCATTTGTAGGGTGGGAGGAGGCACTGAAGACAGTTCAGAGCTCATCCCTGGCTGAGCTGTCCCTGCTGGGATGGTGAGGGGGGCTCTGCTCCTGCCCTTTGCCAGGGCTGGACTGCTCACTGCCAGGGGCAGGCTGCAGGTCCCCCTGTGCCAGCTGGGCACAGCTCAGCACAGCAGCAAGGGCCCTGGCACCTCACCTGGGGGAGTTCCCTGAGGTGCCCCCTGCTCGGGGTGACCCTGCCTCGGCAGGGGGCTGGGCTGGGTGGTCTCCAGGGGTCCCTTCCAGCCCTGCTGATGCTGTGATCCTTTGAGGGCTGTGCCTGGGGACAAGGTGAGGCTGCAGGGCACATTTGGGGGTCTGGAGAGGACAAAGACACTGCCAGCAGCACCCCAGTGCTCAGGTCACAGTGAGGGACACGGCCTGACCCCACAGGGATGTGCCAGCTCCTTTCCCCTTGGCACAGTTTGGTCCCTGGGAGCTGGGGCTGGGCTCTGCAGGGCCATGAGCCGTGGGGGCAGTGCCAGGGTTAGCTGCTGCTCACCCTGCTCATCCTCACAGCTCCAGGGTGTCTGTCTGCTGGGATAAACTGGGATCTGACTGGGATCTGACTGGGATCTGCTGGGATGGGTTGGCTGCTGCTCACCCTGCTCATCCTCACAGCTCCAGGGTGTCTGTCTGCTGGGATAAACTGGGATCTGCTGGGATCGATCCCCAGCGGGGCCAGGGCTCGCTGTGTGAGTTACTGAGAATTGGCTGGGTAATTAACCGGCAGGGCTCAGTCAATCATTAAATCGGATTGAATGAGGCTGAATGAGAGGTGCCTGGGGCTGCCCAGGAATCCCTGCTCCACAGAGCGGGGGCAGAGCGGGGCTGCAGGGACATTCCCAGCCAGGAGCGATGCCCAGCTCGCAGGCACTGCCCTCAGGAGGGGAGAGGGTTTCCGGCTGGCATTAACCCTGTGTGGAGCTGCTGCCCACCGGCTGGGCCCTGCTGTAAGCCAGGGGGGAACAACCAGGGAGGAGACTGGTGAACGTGAATGGGCTCCTCCAGAACACTGTGGGTAATGGACTGGTAACAGAGAGCACCTGGATCTCTCTCAGGCACACTTTATCACACCCCTCACACAGGGGAGCTGGGGCAGGACAGAGATCCTGCACGCCTGTGACACCGAAAGGTGGTGACACTGAAAGGTGGTGACACCCTGGGTGGACAGTGTGAGCTGCAGCAAAAGGCACATCCCAAAGCCACTGTGCCTGTCACGGTGTGTGCTGGACACAGGAGGGTGGCAGCAGCTGGCACATGCTGCTCTGCCTCCCCTGTGCCTGTCACGGTGGGACACAGGAGGGTGGCAGCAGATGTCCTGTGCTGGACACAGGAGGGTGGCAGCAGCTGGCACATGCTGCTCTGCCTCCCCTCAGCTGTCCTGAGCTGGGAGTGACCTGAGCTCAAGGTGCTGTGTCCCATTCCCTGCATTTTCACTCCGGGAGGGTGACCATCTCCAGGTGAGAGCCTCAGGGCCAGCCCTGCAGGGCAGTGAGGCACGATGAGCCCCGGGAGTGGCCGAGCAGGGCTGTGGGGCAGGGGCTGGGAGCAGGGCTGGCCCTGAGCTGCTCACACTACCTGGTGCTTGCCCGCTGTGCTGTGGTCAGCTGCCCCCAGGGGCACCCTGAGCTCTCCAGAGCCCAGCGAGGAGCTGTGCTGCCAGGCTGCAGCTATAAAAAGCCCCACTATTGCCTTCCAAGCTGGTGATTCAATAACAAAATGCAAAAGTAATATTAAAGCTGCCTGCTGTGCCAACTGCTGGCTGTCTGCAGCAATAAAAATGCCGTAAATCAGCTCCAATTAAAGAGTGCAGAGCCTGACAGGAGGCTCCGAGTGGAGCTGGGAAAACCCCCAGAACTGTCTGGGCAAACCCTGCATGCCATCACTTGCCACTTGTAGGGCACTGGAGCTGGCCAGAGGTGCAGGGCTGGAGCCTGGCTGGGCAAACACACCTTTGAAGTGTGGCAGGGCTGTACAGGGTCAGGGCAGCTGGCAGCACCTCTGCCCGTGCCCAGACACGAGGCAGGGCTTGGGAATGCTCCTCTGGGCTTTTTTAGGCAGACACAAGCTCTTGTGGTCAGCTCTCCAGGAGCTGAGGTTGCTGCTGGCCCTGGACACTGCTGGTGGTGTGGTGGGAGCTGCTGGTGCTCTGGGCAATGTCCGTGGGCCCTGAGGAGCTCACACCTTCTCACAAGGCAGGGAGACATCCCCAATGCATGATTTGCCTTTAAAAGGCTCCCAAGGCACCCCAGCAGCCATCAGATCTCCACTCCTGCTGGAAGGCTCTCCTTGTTGGATGCTGTCCTCAGCAGTTCTTGGGTGCTTGCTGCTCAGAGGGAGCTCTGAAGGCTTTTTCTCCTTTTTGGCACAGGTGGGCACTGGAAGAGCAGGTGGGAGGTGGAGCTGGGCACAGGACCCCCTGCCCACCCAGGCGTTGGTCCAGCATGATCTGGGATCCTGGTGCTGCTGGCCTGGGTCAGGGCTGGTGTGGCCAGCAGGAGCAGGGCGCTGGGCAGGGATTCCTGCTGGGCACTGTGAGGGCACACCTCGAGTGCTGTGCCCAGCCCTGAGCCTCGGTTTGGGAAGGTCATGGAGTGTGTCCAGAGGGGACAACAGGCTGGAGAGGGGCTGCGAGCACAAACCCTGTGAGGAAGCACTGGGGGAGCTGGGGGTGCTCAGCCTGGAGAAAAGGAGACTCAGGGCTGCCCTCATCACCCTGCACAGCTCCTGAAAGGTGCCTGTGCTCAGCTGGGGCTGGGCTCTGTCTCCAGCAGCACTGACAGAACCAGAGCACACCAGCCTCCAGCTGCACCCAGGGAAATACAGGCTGGAGATCAGGAAAAAGCCTCGGTTTGGGAAGGTCATGGAGTGTGTCCAGAGGGGACAACAGGCTGGAGAGGGGTTGCGAGCACAAACCCTGTGAGGAAGCCCTGAGGGAGCTGGGGGTGCTCAGCCTGGAGAAAAGGAGACTCAGGGCTGCCCTCATCGCCCTGCACAGCTCCTGAAAGGTGCCTGTGCTCAGCTGGGGCTGGGCTCTGTCTGCAGGCACTGACAGAACCAGAGCACACAGCCTTGAGCTGCACCAAGGGAAATACAGGCTGGATATCAGGAAAAGGTTTTTTACAGCAAGGGTGATAAAGTTCTGGAGTGGCTGCCCGGGGAGGTGGTGCAGTCCCCATCCCTGGGGGTGTTTAACAAAGCCTGGATGTGGCACTGGGGGCCAGGGTTTAGTTGAGGGGTTGGGGCTGGGTTGGACTCGAAGACCTTGAAGGTCTCTTCCAACCTGATGTTTCTGCGAATTCTGTGATCCTGTGAATTCTGTGTGATTCTGTGAATTCAGTGAATTCTGTGATTCTGTGTGATTTTGTGATTCTGTGAATTCAGTGAATTATGTTCTGTATGATTCTGTGGTTCTGTGAATTCTGTGATCCTGTGGTTCTGTGGGTGGGATGGATCTCAGGCCTGTCCTCAGCTCCAGCCCTCCCTGCTCCAGGATGCTCGGGATGCTCCATGGATGCGTTGGCTGCCAGGTGTGCTGGGAGCCATGCAAACCCCAAACCCATCCCTGCCAGCCTGGCAGGGCGCTCACTCTGCAGAGGGGCTATTTCTGCTGCTGTGACATCAGGGGCACTGCAGCCTGGCCAGCCAGCCCTTGTGCAATCCCCTTTGGGCAGGAAGGAGCAGACTTTCCATTCCTGATTTAGTGAACTTGTGAAACTCTCCAGGACTGAAATATATGCTGGGTGAGACAATGGAGCTGGTGTTTGGTGCTGATCCCTCCTGTTTGGGAACGTTTCCTATTGACACACAAGATGAAATAAGCGGTGTGGCCCTGGAGGACAGTCTGCTGCAAGAAATAAATGTAACCTCATCTTACTGCCATTTAGTACAGCTCAGAAAGCTTTGAAACTCAAGCATCAAGCATGAGGCTTGAATTTCCCATTCCTTTCATGCCTCTCGCATAGAAATGTTTATTATAAGGTGATTTTCTCGTGGAATAATTTGTCTTTTATCCCTACACCGCTCTTGTTTTGATCCCACACAACAAAGCGTTTGTAAGGGAGCAATTCTGCCTTTTCCTCCACCTTCCTTCGAGGGAGTCACAGCACCCTGTGCCTCAAGCGTGACCTCACCCTGCCATGGGCACAGTGACACCTCTTCCCTGTGGCCACCCAAAGTCACAGCAGGTCAGGATGTGACCTGGGAAATGAATTCACATGGATTTTATTTAGGTGTCCCCTCGTCACCACGAGGCTCAAACCTCGTTTTGTCCATATGAGACCCCTGCATTTCAATACTGAAGCTAAACCCTGGCTCAGAACTGCTCAGGGCTTGGAGGGGTGGGGGACAAATCTGACCCAGAAATGCGGAGAAGTTCTGCTCTGCAGGGGCTCCTGGGGGCCAGACCCAGCTCTGTAACTCTTGGAGATGCACCCAAAACCTCCCACAGACAGAAAGGGAGGCACCAACCTCTGCAGGAGGCAAAAGTGCCAAATAGTCAAGGAACGAGGGGTTTTTGGTTAATTTGTGGGTGCTGCAGGGACAGGGGACAGGACAAGCAGCCTTGGCATGCCAGGGGTGCCTGCCCCTTGCAGAAGTTTGTCCTGCCTGGGGCTGTCCCAGGGAGGGGAGCATCACCCAGTGTGGAAAGGAGCTGCACAGGACATGAAACTCGAAATTAGGAACAAATGGAGCATTTTTTGCTTAAATTCTCTGTGTTATTTCAAACATATCAAGTGCTGCTTCAGGCTCAAGTGGCTCTTACTGGCCAGCCTGCTCCCAGCACTGGAGCACCCCTGGGACAGCCTTTGCCTCAAGCCTCAAGCCCCCTGGCCCTGGTAGCCACAGTATCAAGAGACTTCTGTGTAAAGGTACAGGGGCAATTTTAGGATTAATGGCCAGCCGAGTTTCTATTTAAATAAAAATCCTATGTGGAAGGTGTTTCTCTCTGCTTGCTCTAGCCTCTGCTCTTTCCAGTCTCCTGTGTTAGACAGAAATATTATTTTTTCCTCCATGGGTTAAAGGCATTGAGTGGATTTGGAGAATTCCTTCCGAACAGGAGCGTGGATAAAAATAATTGTGTGATAAAAATAATAACCCAGTGCTATACCCTGTCACACCCCACATGGATCCTCAAAGATTTTCCATGGAAATAATTTCCTAGAAGAAACTAAACTCCTCAAACAGCTTGTGCTTAGATTAATGTTTTCTGGGTGGTGTTTCTATTTCTCTTTTCAATGGTGCTAAATGTCTAAAAATTGAAGTTTTCTGGTAGCAGGGAGATGTGGAGGTGCTGCCCTGGGGTGTGAGGTGTTGAGGTTTGGATGCTGCACCATCCCCGGGCCTTGGCTGCCTTGAGGGGTGACCACAGATGATGGTGATGCTGCTGGTGTTGCTCCTGGTGCCCCTGATCTTTCCAAAGGGAGCAAAGAACTCACCAGCAGAGTTCTGGAAAGCTCTGGCACTGCCAGGGAGCTCTGAGAACGCGGGCTGAGCACCTCAGCTCACGGAGACCTGGTGGCTGAGCAAGGAAAAGTGCAGATCTTGGGCTGTGCCTGCATTTAGGCAACCCCAGCTCCACGTGGGGTTGCCTCACTCAGAGCCTGGGGCTGCTCGGGGCAGTGGCCGGCGAGCTGGGCTGCCCGGGAGTGGCACAGCCTTGCACAGCAAAACGCAGGGGAGGAACCAGTTGGGCCTTTTGCCTTTCATCTGCCTGCGAGTCAACACCCTGATTTTTCGGAGAAACAGGACGTGCAAGACCTCCCACTGCAATGGTAATTACCAGGGAGACTTTCAGAGAAACCCGGGCGCCAGGAGCTGCTCAGGAGCTGATCTGTGTGCAGCGACGGGCTGGGGTGAGCCAGGGAGCCCCAGGAGCCTGGCACCCCGTTTGATTTCCTCCTTTTGGGGTGAGCCAGGGAGCCCCAGGAGCCTGGCACCCCGTTTGATTTCCTCCTTTTGGGGTGACCCAGTGAGCCCCAGGAGCCTGGCACCCCGTTTGATTTCCTCCTTTTGGGGTGAGCTGGGCATTCCCAGGAGCCTGGCACTCCGTTTGATTTCCTCTTTTGGGGCGACCCAGTGATCCCCAGGAGCCTGGCACCCCACATTTTTCTGAGTGCCTCCTTTTCAACCCTACAACCCATCCAAACATTTTAAGCCGGACTGTAAAGGCAGGTGTGATTGGAAACGCCCCTGTTCCAGATCACACAAGTCCTGCTTCCCAAGCAGGGGACACACAAGGGGACACAGCCCTGCTCCTGTGCCCAGATGCCCCGGGCTCCCTGCTGCTCGCAGCCAGGAGGCTCCAACACAAATTCCTGCCCCCGCTCTGGCTGTCAGGCCGAGTTAAGCGCTGGGGCAGGCAGCAGCCGGGGCTCGGGGCAGCGCTGCGCCCACCGCGGGCCGCGGGCACCGGGCAAGGCTGTGCGGGGCCGGCTCCGTGCCGAGCGGGGCCCGCAGCCCCGAGCCGCCCTCACGCCGGA
>NW_024361386.1:30129-30600 GCF_014805655.1 Passer montanus
CGGGGCCCGGGGCGCGGCAGCCCGGCCGGGCACGGGCCCGAGCGGTGCAGCGGCGGCCGGGGACACTCGGCCGGGACACGGCGTGTCCGCCACCGGCCGGGGAGTGACCGGCGGCGGTCAGCGAGGGCTGCGGCCGGCTCCGCGGGGAGCGGGCCCGGGCTCTGCACAGCCCGGCTCCGATCGCGGTGGCACTGGCGGTGGCTGGGACACGGACACGGACACGGACACGGACACGGACACGGACACGGACACGGACATCAGAGCGGCGCTGCGGGGTGACGAGAGCCAATGGGCGCCGAGCGGGGCGGAGCGCGGCGCGGAGGCGGGCCGGCCCACGGCGTGCGGAGGTTGCTATGGCTGTGGCCGGAGAGCGGCCGCGGCGCGGACCAATGGGAGCGTGCGGAGCCGCTGACGGACGCGGCTGCGGGCCAATGGGCGCGCGGCGCGCGGCGGCGGGGGCGGGCGGTGCGG
>NW_024361386.1:30607-136274 GCF_014805655.1 Passer montanus
TCCCCCGCGGGCCGGGGGCGGGGGGGGCGGGGCTGCGGGCGCTGCGGGCCGAGCCGCGGCCGCCTCTTTGTCCTTCGGGCCCGGCGAGGGGCAGCGCGGCCGCGGGCGCTGCTCGCTGCTGGGCCCGGGGCGGCCCTGCCCCGCCGTGCCCCCCGCCCCGCTTTTGTTCACAACGTGTCTGGGGGGGTTTTTTTGGGATTTTTCTTTTTTTTTTTTTTTTTTGCCTTTATTCGCACGTCGTCTGTTGGGAGTGCTGGATTCCTGCATGATAAATGCGCTCATTTGTGTGTTTCATTTGAATGCCATTGTTAGCGGAGCAGCCGTGGCTGGGTGAGCCGCAGCTCGCTGCTCCTGCGGAGGGTCTCGCTGTGCTTCTTTTGTCACGGGCTCGGTGGGCTCGGGGCCCGGGCGGGGATGGCCGGCGCTGCCGGTGCTGCCCGCTGTCCGGGTTTCGCTGCTCTCCATCGCTCACCCCGTCCCTGTGCTGGTGCCTGCATGGTGTGTGGATGCATCCATCTCCGTCTTCACCCTCGTTCCGCTGGGGCTCGGTAATGCTTCATCTCCTTGGGAGAGCCGTGTTTGACCTTCAGGCTCCCGTGCCCCTCGGTGCTGGCTGCCCGGGCTGTGTCTCACCTGCCGGGGGCACTCGGGGCACCGAGGGGCACTGCCTCTGCCGTGCCCGGCCTTTGTTGCAGCCTGGCACGCTGGGGACGCTCGCCTTTCTCACGTGGCTTTCAAAGCTCGCTTGTTTCATCTGTGGGCTTCTCCAGCCGAACGTGGCATTCATTGACTAAACCTTCAGTTTCCTGGCGGAGGAGTCCAGCTATCATTTAGAGGTGTCCCCTCCACGATTCCATCTTTGTTCATGGAAATTTTCGGAGAGGCTCTTCTAAAATACTTTACGTGTTGAGTCATCATATCTTGATTTGAATTAAGCCATCTGTGCTAAGGGATCTGCTCCTCACACCTCTGAAGGGTTCAGTGACTTCAGGCTTGCTTTTCCCTGAAGTTGGACAATGTAGCAAATCTCTCTGCCTTAGATGGAGACACAATTTTCCTGGTTAATTATACCTTCTTCTCGGGAGGGTTGGGTTGCAGAACTTCCATCAGGCGCGTGCCATAGTAGGAAAGGTGACAAATTCAGTTTGGGAGCCTCCCTGGCTTTGTTCCCAAGCTGGCCTTTGGGTTACCTGCTGGGAAAGGATTCCTGAGGTTCTCCAGCAGGGAAGGTGGTGTGTGTTACAAACCAAGACGTTTGAAGTCCTGAGGAGCAGGGTCAGGCTTTACCCTGGCGCTCTGTGGGCAGTTTCAGATGGATGTGCCAGCTCCAGGAATCCTGGCTCTGGTGGCAGGGGCCTCTCTTGGGTAGAGGCAGCCAGGTAAAATGAGTGTGCAGGGGCTCTTGTCAGTCAGTGGTTTTTCTCTCTGCTTCAAATTACCCGTGGAGCTGTTGGAAAATCCAGCATCATTCCTTGCAGTGTTTTGAGCCTGGCGGTAAACTTGAGATCTGGAGACATTTTTTGGAATATGGTGATGTCAGCACTCAGGACTGAGAACGGGAGCAGGCTGTGGAAATGCAAAGCTTTTCAGGAAGAATGTGAGCAAGGTTTAGCTGCCTTGGTGGCTTGTGGAAACCCCACGTGTCCCTAGCTCTTGTCTGTAGTTGCAAATCTACATTTTTAAAACTCATCCTTGCCTCCTCCTGGTTTTTGCAGCAGAATCCACTGAGCAGATTTATGGTTTGCATCTATCTCTGTATTTTTGTTTTTCACTGTTCCATCACAGCTGAGTTTACTGCCAAGCTTCTGCTGTGTTTGCTCTCGTTCCTTATCTGAGCCCAGCACACAGGTGTGTGTTTTTCCTGCCTGCAGCTCTTGCTGTGATGTCTCTGCCTTGCTGCTGCACAGCTGGAGCCAGTCCCTGGCTGTCCTGCACTGGGTTTGGTGACACTGGACAGGTGACTGAGCTTTTGTGTGGCAGAGGTGTGTGAGCAGGGCTGTGCAGCAGCTGCTCCAGCCTGGGAGCCATGCCTGTGCTGCTTCTCCCAGGGAAGGAGCTGGTGCTGGAGGAGGAATTGGTGATGGAGAAGGAATTGGTGGTGGATCACTGAGCTGTGAGGCTGGTGTGTAACGTGCTCCTTGCTTTCCCCTCTCTGCTGGCAGGGTGACTGGGAGTGGACCCCTCTCTTCCCGGGATGGCGCAGAGGTCGGGGCAGGAGGATCCGGAGCGCTACCTCTTCGTGGACAGGGCTGTCATCTACAACCCTGCCACCCAGGCTGACTGGACTGCCAAGAAGCTGGTGTGGATCCCCTCGGAGCGCCATGGCTTCGAGGCAGCCAGCATCAAGGAGGAGAAAGGGGACGAGGTGTTGGTGGAACTGGCGGAGAACGGGAAGAAGGCGCTCGTCAATAAAGATGATGTTCAGAAGATGAATCCTCCCAAGTTCTCTAAAGTGGAAGACATGGCAGAATTAACCTGTTTAAATGAAGCCTCTGTATTGCATAATTTAAAGGATCGCTATTACTCTGGGCTCATCTATGTAAGTAGTAATTATGGGATCCATTCTGGGTGCTAATTCAGCTGACCTTACCTGATTGCCATCCCTGCTCTTGGAGCAGGTCTAGGCTTTGAGTTTGGCAGCCTAAATACTTTATATCCCCAGCACTGCATGAGTCCAAAGTCTTTTTCCGTGCGGTGTACAGGTCAAGAGCTCTGTCATGGAACAAATAATACATTCTGTGAGCATCTTTCAGCCACAGAATGTGACATGGCAGCTTGGGGGGCTCTGCTGCTGCTGCTCCTTGGAGCACTTGCCTCCTGCTGAGCTGATCCACTGAGCAGTGGCAAGTGGCTTCCTTGAGCTGAGGGAGTGACAAGCCCTCACTTTGCTGGGTTGCTGTGTTTAACTGCTCATGTGAGTGAGCACATCTCTTGTTTTAACTTGCTGCATGTTAAAAATGGCAATAAGAGGCTCTGCTGGTATTTAAAATATGAAGTTTGGGAGTACTGGGAGTGCAAAATATCTTTTTGGAACTGAATATCAACCTAGTGGCCAGGAAGGGATGTGTTCAAGCGCTTAAAATAAACCAATAAGATAAAGCTTGTTTTTTCCCAGTGGTTTTGAAGCACTGATTGAACATCTGGCTTATCAGCATCTTGCTCTGGAGTTGGGAATCGCAGCGCCCTTGGTGCTGTGTCTGACCCTGCTCCTCCCTTGGGCTCTGTCCCAGCTCTGTGCCTCAGTCAGGAGCACTCCTGCTCTCTTGGCAGGCTGGCTGCACAGTGACTTGTTGGGTCAGGGAGTCAGGAACAGCTACAAGGAGACTTTCTGTCTCAAAAGACACTGGAACATCTGCTTAAATGCTTGCTTCGCTTTTATAAACACTTAAAGCTTAAATCCACTTTATTTAGTCCTGATAGTTGGCTCATTTTCCCCTCCATCTGGGGATTAGGGGGGTACATTTTTAGCTTGACCCTTGATAATATTTGGACTTATTAAAATGATGTACAACTACAAAGTGGTTTTTTTATTTGTGTGTCTTTGTCAGCTTCTTCCTCCAAGGCCTTACACCAAGGTGCTCACAGCAGAGCTGGGTGAAAAATACTTCTGGAATGATTCCTGCATAAGGAAACTAATTGCATAATTAATGGATTGAAAACAAAAAGTAAACAGGTTGATAGGTCAAAAGTTTCCAGTCTGTGTATCAATCCTAATTATGGCTGTTAGGAAATTCATTACAACTATTATAGCTCATTTCATTATGAAGGTTAAAAACCTGCAGGCCTTGACTGTCACAGCAAGCTGTAGTGCAGGGACTGCAGACACAGGCAGGCGTTTCTGGGGTGCTGTCAGCACCTGGCACACAGGACTGTCACTGTGGGTCTGACAGTCCCTCTGTGAGACTGGCTGCTCGTGCTTGTGCAGTTTGTGAGGTCCTGCAGGTGCCTGAGCTTGTTCTCTTCCCAAGGGTTCATTCCTTCATGCTGGGGCACCCTGGAGCTTGTTCCTTGGCTGTGTGCTGCTGCCATACAGGGGGACAGTGCACGTGGCCTTTGTGACAGACCTGCCTGCCCCAGCTGGGAAGCTCCAGCGTTTGCTGGGCTGTACTGGGATACAGGGACACGGCTGGAGGATGCTCTCCTCCCGAGAGCACTGTTAGTGCAGCTGGAGGGATGGCCTCTGGGCTGGAAGGAACCTGCTAGCTTGGTGAGGGTGTGCAGAGGAGCAGGGCTGGGCTGTGAGGGGGACTGAATGCTGCAGGGCTCACAGCCAGGAGTTCAAGCTGCTGGGGCTCTGTGGGGCATCCCTGAGCTTCATGAACGTGGCCCTGCTGCTGCTGGCACAGCCAGAGCCACTGCCCACAGCTCCTGTTTGCCTGGTGTAAGAAAAGAGCCAGAGTGAGCTGAGCTGAAGGGAGTTCTGGTGCTTTGGCCATGCTGCCAGGGGCTGGTTGAAGCTCTGGTTGGATTTCCAGGTAGTACTCCCATGATAACCAAATGAAAATTGTGTATTTGGTGTTGGTCTCAAGCAGTTGAGGTGCAGGTGGTGAATCTGAGCAGGTGTCCTGGAATTTCCCACCAGGCAGCGAGGAGTGTTGCCTTTCTAGGAAGTGAAAGATGGAAGAATGTCAAATGAAATAGACACTTGTTTCCTTTCAGTCCTGGAAAGGAAAGGAGGGGAGCGAGGGGTGGGTGCAGTCCTCTGGCTGTGATCCCTGGCCAGATGACGCTGCTGCAGGAACAGGAGGCTGACTAAGGCCCACACGGACCTGGGCACTGATGCTCACTCCAAGGGTTTCATGTAACATCCAAGTAGGGGTGGCCAGCAGTTTCTGGAAGCTGCAGCATCTCTGCTGCCTGCCAAGTGTCCTGATCTCAGGCTCTGGGCACCACTGCTGCGCTGGGAGGTGAGCACAGTGGAGGATTGGGAGGTCAGGGCCTGTAAAGGCAAGGTGTGGGTGCTTGGTGCTGTCCCTCTGGGCTCTGCCCATGGCAGCACAGAGCATGGAAAGGACAGCACTTGTACAAGAATGCTGGGAAGGGTGCTTGGACTGTCAGTTATGGTGATCCCAGCTCTGCTTTGGAGATGAAATAACTTTAATTTCTTGCTCCATTTTTAACATCATCCATTCCATTGGTTGCCACGAGGTTTGTTTGGAGTGTTAGTGCTGGTTGTGTGGAGGTGCAGCCACCTACAGCAGGCAGTTTAGTTGTTCTTGCATTGTTTCTGCCTTTGCTTGGAATTTTCACTCTCCCTTGTGTTTCATGGCTGAAGTTCCCCAAATCCTGTGCTTTTCTAGGGATATCAATGTTTCTTACCTATCAGTTGAGTCACTAATGCTCTGAATTCATCCTTCTTACCCTGCTGGAGTGGGTTTTGCTTCCTGTAAATGCTTGTGAACACTGACTCTCCCTTCAGACCTGAGCTGCTGTGGCTGCCCTGCTTTGGAGTAGCCAGCTTTAATCCTGGCTTCAGGCTGCATTAGTGACATCCTTCAGCTGCAGATCAGGAGCTGGGGGTGGTTCACTGGGAGGGCACCCAGGAGGAATACCCACAGGCTGAGGAGGTCCTTTGAAGATTTGGAATAAACATGATTTTGCTCAGACTGGTTTTATGGTGCTTCCTAAATATCCTTATCCCATGAACTGCGTTCCAGGTGACTCTTTGGGGGTGTTGGTTTAAGAAAGGAGTAGTTCTAGTCAGAGGTTTAGGCTCACTGAGGTCTGTACCCTGGGTGAGGAAACATCTTTATTCTTGTAAGACCTGCATGTAAAATGCCACTGTGGAGGCTTCTAGATCAGCCCTAGAGCTTGGTTTGTGCTCGAGTTGTGTCTGCAGAATATGATTCCATGGGGGGAAGAAGCCTTTGGATCAGAGAATGAGATGGAGAAATGGAATGCTCAGGGAAGGGTGGGTGGTGAGGCTCCCTCAGCCCTGCATGCTGCTCTTTAAAGACCACACTTAATTCTTTGTCACAAGCTGTGGTAGACATTAGGTGACTTTACCCAGCAATTTAAAGCTCTTTTGATGGCAAGAAAGACTCTTCAATCCCACTTAAATTTATTTTAAATTGAGAAACATCACCTTATGTACCTCTGTGGACAGAAATATCCTGTCAAAGCCAGTGGGTCTCTCATGGCTGGACAGGTTTGCCACAAGGTTCTGATTTGCAGGGACTCCAACACCTGAGCTGCACGTGGGTTTTACTGCTCTGACTGCTGAGTGCAGGTGAACACTGAACAGTTCTGGGAAAAATGGCACGTTTCCCACTCAGGGGGTCTGTAATCTTGGAGTCTGAGTGCCTTTTGTGATGCTCTGGCAGGGCCACAAGTCTGGCTTGTGCAGTCAGAAGTTCCCCGTGCAGTAGGATGGGATGAAGGAATTGCTCACCCAAACACAGGGTGTAATTAAGCTGCAGTAAACCCAAGGTATCCCAAATTCAATGTGCTTTATGGTCATTTATTTTAAAACCATTGCTGTTGCCACATCTGTTGTTGGCCCAGCTTTCCTGGAGGAAGGCCTTGCCCATGGGTGGCTGAGTGGCTTTGTGATACCCCCAGAAATCACTGCAGCTTCTCCTTACCTGCTTCTGACCCCATTCAGTCAGAAGCATTAAAATGGACAGAATTTCTCACATTCTGTGCAGTGTCCAGATGGCCCCTGGTGCCTGGGGATGTGGGGAGCCCTGGGCTACGTTTGGGGCTCAGGTACCCACACTGTGTGTGCTGTGGGGCGAGTCAGGTTAGAGGGATGAGTTTTGCTGTCCTTGAGGAAGGAAACAAAGCCTGAGGAAGGATTTAACTTCAGCTTCAGCGTCCCCCAAACTCCAGTGAGCTGTGCGTTATCTTCCCTGCCCACTCCCCTGTGGGTTTTTTTAAGCCAAGACTTTTGAAAAAGCGTTGGAAGCTGTTTGTGTGAGGCTTTGAGTTCCTGGAAGCCTCCTGCTGCTTCTGCTCTCCTGGCACAGGGCTGCTGGGTTTTTTTTGCACCAGTGAAGTAGAAAACGTGCTCACTGTAGTGCAAGTAAAACACTGCAGCAGGTATTTGTTGGTAATTGCAAGTGTTACCTCTGTAATGGGCCTGCAGCCCTGTTATTTCACTTCTGAATGTACTTGCCATTTGACTGGAATAGGAGAGGGAGGGAATGGGAGCTGTGCCACAGTCCCCAGTTCCAGAGCCTGCTGTGGGTGGCAGCTCTCACAGCCCTGCACTGTCTTTAAGCTGTTCCTTCTGTTAAGCTGCTGCCTCCTGTGAGGCCTGAGTGTAACCTAGAACAATCTGTGGTATTATATAAGCATCTGTGTTCTAATTGCTTTAATTTTCTTGCTGGTCCAGTTGGGAATGTTTCACGTTACTGAGTGTCAAAGATTAGTATTAAAAGAAACCTGCAAAAAATGGAGTTTGCTACTTAATTCTTTTTCCTACCACAAGTGAGTCACTGGATCTAATACCCAGCATGTGGCAGAAGAAATGCAGGGGTTCACACTGGTGGAACTGCTTTGACACAAGAACTTTTTTTATGCTGACTCTGATTTTTGGAATACTCATAAATGTGATCGAGTGAGCTGTGTGCAAGGTTAGAAATGTCTGGGGGGCTGAAAGGAGGTTAATCAGGTATGCAGAGGTATGAAAAAGGGCTTGTTCTTGTCAAACTGGGTTTCTGTAAAAGAGGGTGATTAAGAGTGTGAGAAGGAGCAGCAGTTTGCCCTGTGCTCTCCTGTGCCAGTGCTCAGGGGGTGCACTGTGCTCTCCAGCCTGTGCCAGAGCTGTCTGGGGCAGTCAGGCTCTGACATGCAGCTCTGCAGAGCCTGGTGGAAGGACATTAACACTCCTGGGGCCCTGGTGCAAGCTCAGCTCGTGTTCAGCTCTGAGCAGTTGCTGGGGCTGTGACCCTGAGTGTGTCTGTGTGAGAGGAGGAGCTGCAGGGCATGGCCTGCCCTGCTGGGCTGGGGGTTCTCTGAGCACATCACCTGCAGGCTGTGAGTGTGGCAATCCTCTGCTGAGCCTCTGCTCAGCCCCAGCTGTGCAGAACATCCACAGACAGATCAGCTGTGGTGTGGGCTGAGCTTTCCCATCCTTCCTGGTGTGTGTGTTGGGCTCCTTCCCTTGCTCATTCTCCTGCTGGGCTGCCCTGGGTAAATCTGTGGCTGTGATCCCCAGCCTCTGACCTGAGCTTCCCAGGCTGCTCCTTGCCCTTGCTGAGCACCCTTTGATTCCATGTTGTGCCCACCCAGGGCACAGCCTCCCCTTCATCCCTCTGGGCATGAGGAGTTCCTGTCCTTTAAGGTTTGGATAATGTCAGGGACAAAAGGTGCTCTGTGAGAAAACCATGTCTGGCTCGGGGAACTCAGCTTGGGGGGTGAAAGGTGAGTCTGTAACCTCAGGAAGTGAAAAGCAGGCAAAGAAAATGCTCTGTTGAGGCAGTTTATCAACTGGAGAGCGTGCTCCACTGCATTAGTTATGGGATGGTGCTTAAAGCATGTAGGGCTGGGCATGGCTGGTTTCTGTTTCAGCTAATAATGAGAGCTGTCTGAATGCTTACTTCAGCTTAATTATTGATGTAGTAATAGAGTGGACCTGTCACTTTGTATTTGAAGAATTGCAGCTCAAGGCTGAGCCTGTGTTTGGGGTGAGTGTTAGATCACCAGGCTGGTTGTGACAGATGCCCAGCTGGACCTGCACGGTGCTGATGTGCCTCAGTGGTGCTCTGAGGAGGCCATGGCACGGCATGGCATGGCACGGCATGGCAGCCCAGCAGTGGTCCCTGGCCACAGGAGCTGTTCATGCAGGGCACAGCCCCAGGCCCTTTGTTTACCTGAGCTCCCTGTGTGTGCTCAGGACAGGGTTGTGAGGGAGGACAGGCCATGAGGGCACACTCCAGATGGAGCTCCCAGGTGAGGCCACCTGGGAATCACTCACCCTGTTTGCCAGTTGTTCACTCACAGCCACCTCCCTGCCAGGATGCAGGGATGGAGTGGGGTTTGAAACAGGCCAGTGCCAGGATCCTGAGCTCTGCAGGTCGGGACAGCTTACCAGATCCCAAATTACTGCATGATAAACTACTGGATACAGGCTGGAAGCATCTGGAAACCTTCAAACTGCGCGTTTAGTGTCCTGAAGGGGAGCTTGTATAACCAAGCTCTCAGTCAGGCTCTCCTCACTGTTTGTGTCTGGAGCCCTGCCTGCAGAGTGCATTCCAGGGTGTCCTGTGCCTGTGGGTTGGTGCTGGCTCTTCCTGCTAAAGCAGGATTGTGTTCAAACAGCTGATCCATCAGCTCCAGGTGAATCAGCATCTTTGCTTGCCTTTCAATTCTTAATGTGCTCATCCACCTCTGTCAGCTGAAAAATGAATGAAGGCTGCTTCTCCATCCAGCCTGGGCTGTTACTGGAGCTCACCCAGCTGGTCCCAGCTCTCATTCCCACCTGACAATTCCATCAGAGCCCACAGGATAGAGTTCATTAAATGGCCTGTCCATTTGTTAAGCAGATGTGTGTGTACTCCTGATAATTCCTCCTGGGGCTGCTCACCAAGAAGCTTTTTTGAGGGGTTTTAAACAGTCTCTACTTTTCATGTGTTTGGTTTCCATGCACAAAGCCCTTTCCTGCTTTTTTAGGCACGGTGATTCACTGTGAGACTTGCAGTTATAAAACAGCTGTGAAAGATTTTGGTACCATTTGCTCCCTCCCAATTAAACTGGCTCATTAGAAGCATCCTTTCTGCCTGCCAAGCCATGAAGCCAGCCCACCAATATGTTCATATATTGCTTTCTGCAATAGATGACAGTCAGGAAATTGGGAAAATTCAGTTCCATCTTCCTGTGAATAAATTAAGGCTGTGCAGGGTGGTGCTGGTTTGAGGAAGGTCTCATTTTGAAATTCTGCAGGGAAACAGCAGGAGAGTGAACAGGGAAACACATTCAGGAAATCAAGGTGGATTGATTTTGGAGTTCAGGGTGCTCCATGCAAAGAGCTGCCATGGCCCAGAGGGAATGGTCTGGGACAAAAGCTTCTCCTTTAGTTTCAAATAAATGAACCCCAGCACTGGCAAAATGTAGAACTTTGTGCTTCATAACTTCTAATTCAGCCCTGTTCAATAGAAAGATTCTTCAGTTAACCCTTTTCAGTTGCCCAGGGTATTTATTGGCTTTCTCTGCTTTGGTTATGTTGGCTTTGCCTATTCCATTATTCCATTCCTTCCAGGTCCACAGGTTCATCAACCACTGCTTCAGGAGATAGCCTGGACAGGCTTCCAGGTTAGGTGTTATCAAGAGAGGATTGTTAAGTTTGTTTCTCTAGTTTATTTATTCTTTATGTGGCTAAAATAGTAACATTTACTCCATGTCTGTGCTGGGGAAATAAACTGAAGATGCCAAAGCAACTGGAGGGAAGAGAGAAGGATAATCTCCAAAGAGCTGTTTTATCCCAGCACTTAGGATTTTTTAAAAATTATTTACCAGATCAATTTATTTATGTCTGGGCAAGGGCAGTGGTTCTGGTCAGCAGTGCAGGTGGGTTCTGCAGTGATTCCCTTACAGCTCAGCCAGCTCTGCTCTGGGAGCTCTGTCCTTGCTCAGGGGAGGAGCAGCAGCCCAAAGTGCCAATCTCTGAGGCTGGGGGGGTGAGAGCAGAGCAGGGTGAGGGTCCAGAGCCCTCCCTGGGCAGAGCCCTGCTGGCCTCAGCCCGTCGTGGTGCCATGGCACTGCTCAGAGCCCTGCTGGCACAGCTCTGGGGGGCTCTGGCCCTGGGCATTCCTCTGCCCTGCACTCAGCAGCTCCTCCTGAGCTGTGCCTGCCCTGCAGGAGCACAGGGCAGGTGCTGCTCCGTGGCTCTTCTGTGCTGGCCTTGGCAAACGTGCTCTTTCTCCTGCTTACCCTCGCTGCAGGCAGGCTTGTGGCAGTGCTCAGAGCCTCTGTGTCCCGGTGGTGGTGGCAGAGGGATGTGGGTGACCTCAGCTGAGCACAGGGAAGGGCTGCCCCTGATCAGCAGTTAATTGGCTCCTTGCATGGTTGTAGCAAGCTGTTAAAATAACTGTCCTGCCTTTCTCCCTCCCAGCCTCACCAGGAGTGAGTTTGGGCTGGGAAATGCTTCTGTTTGCAGCCAGCTCTGTGTGACGTTTGTCTGCAGCAGCATCCAGGTCAGTCAGCAGGGCAGGAG
This sequence comes from Passer montanus, assembly GCF_014805655.1. Lineage (NCBI taxonomy): Eukaryota > Metazoa > Chordata > Aves > Passeriformes > Passeridae > Passer > Passer montanus. The sequence goes on from NW_024361386.1 coordinate 41,763, forward strand.
CACTGATGCTGGCAGGAGGGACAGTGGTAGCAAAGGAGGCTGGGGAGGAGCTGCCCACCTGCCAAGAGCCCCATGTTATGTTGAGTTAATGACTGATAAGTTGTTCTTTATGCTTGGCTCGGTTGCCCTGATAAGATGTGTTTCCTTTCTCTTGAGAAATAAATACCTTGTTGAGGTGGTAAGGCCCTGCAGTTATCACCCAGCAGATCTGACCAAAGCAGAGGGAGTATTTTCCTGCAAGGACATAAGATGTCCCTATGTCAGGACATCTGGCTTAAAACCAAGTTCTTTTTCTTTGCTGATGGTGCTGCTGGACTCAGTTCAGAGAACACCTTCTGCCTGTCTTTCCAGAAGCTGGTGGAGGTGTAGAAAGGACAGGAGGGCACCTTTTCCTTCAGATAAAATCTTTTATACTTACAAAAGAAAAAAGAGGCAGATTGGGACTATCAGCTACTGTGTTCATACCAATGCAGCAGAAATACTTTTTAAAATGGACAAATGTTACATCCTGAGCGACCTGCTCAGTACTGTGGGCTCTCAACAGCTGTTAAAGCTTTCTGCTTATTCTCCCCATCCTTTTTCTCCTCTCAGCCTGCAGAGGTAAGAAACGTGGTTTTCCTGACATCCAGAAAGATACTTTCTATTTCTGCCAAACCTGGTCTCTCTTGCTCCCTTCCTGAGCTGCTAAAGATGGGAATTTCAGCAGTGACCAAAGGAACATGCTGTCCAAGCCTGTGAGGAGACAGCAGTGAGTGGAGAGATTAGATATTCTGCTTTCTTCAGAGCAGTCACTTGTGGTGGCTGCTGGAAGGGGCCAGGCAGATTCCTTGGAAGGGAGCACGCAGGAGGGAGAGCTGTGGTGTGTGCAGGGAGCTGTGCCTGCAGAGCTCAGCCTCTGGTCTAGGCCAGGCTCAGCCAGGCCAGGCTCATCTGTCCTGCTGGGTAAGGCAGAGCCCGTGGCTGCCTGTGCTCCTTCTGCCAGGGCTGTTCTGTTGGGATCCCTCGGGAGCAGTGCAGGGAGCAGGGATGGAGCTCTGCTTGGCTCAGAGGAGTGCAGCCCCGCGGGCACTGCTGCAGTGTGGCTCAGTCCTGTGGCTCCTGGCAGAAGTGTCCCAGTGGGATCAGCAATGGCCCATTCCTGGATGCTCTGGGAGTCCACTTCTGGGAGGGTCAGCTCTGCAGGGAGGGTGTGAAACATCTGCAGGGCTGGTGCCAGGCTGTCCCTCACTGGGTGGGGAGGGAGGAGTGACCCCTCTGTGGGATGGAAAGGGCTCATGGGCAGGAAGGACGGACAGTGACAGGATAGCAGAAATGATGGTGGTTTGATAGGCTCTTCCCTCATCTAGATTATTTACCAGAGCAATGGGTATTATCAGTTCCTTCAAAATGAAAGTGACTTGGAATGCACATTTTACTGAAGGAGTTGAACATCAAAAGGTGTCCATGGAGCTGGAACTTGGCAAACGGAAGAGAGATTTAAATGTCTGTGGGAAAGAGATCAGATACTCCTCTTCAGATTTACCTACGCTTATTATCTTTAAATTACTTTTTATGCAGGTAATTAAAGAGCCTTTTAAGAGAACTAGAAACCAATAATTTGAATATAGCATGTGCTTTGAGTTGCTCTACGAAAAGCACCTCAATTTTGTTTTAAGATAAATATTCTAGAACCTGTGAAAAGGCTTTCTGTTCTTTCCAACTTTATTTCAATACTGTTTACTAACAGAAATGTTTGTTATTTTTTCTTTTCCCAGACCTATTCAGGGCTGTTCTGTGTAGTCATAAATCCTTACAAGAACCTCCCAATCTATTCAGAGAACATCATTGAGATGTACAGAGGGAAGAAGCGCCACGAGATGCCACCGCACATTTACGCCATATCCGAGTCTGCCTACAGGTGCATGCTGCAAGGTAAGGAGCAGGCTCTGGGCTCTGGCAGCTGCCTGGGAGCTCCTCAGTGCTCCTGCAGCCTGGGGATTCCTCACCCAGCCATGTGCAGTCAGGGTTTTACAGAGGGGGGAGAGAACCAGGTTGTGTGACTGAGGCACAGCAGCAAGGTGACACCAGCACAGCTGGGCTGGGCCAGTGCTGCTCTGGGAGTTGAGTCAGAAATACTTTATTCCTCAATAAAAAGGGCTAAGTTGCATGTCCAGAGATGCTGTGCACTGGCTCTGGATGAAGGAAGAGTGAAATGCTGGGATTGAAAAGGCAGCACTATAAAAATGTTGGTGTTTGGCAGCTGGCAAATAATCCGAGGTGACAATGGAACAATGGTGGCTTTGAGTTCAAACAGAGGTCAGGGAAATACTTAACCTGGAGGAATTTCTTTCTTTCTGTCCTAACTGATGTGTGTCTGTAGTAGAATAGAGTGAGTTCATGGAGGGCTCATGGTTTGAATTTTGGCTTTAAGGCTGTGCTGGACAAACATGAAAACTGACTCTGACCTGACAGAAATGAGCACGTGCTGTTGAACTCACCCAGTTGCATTTCTGACACAGGATTTTGGAAGCACAGCTCATTCCAGTACTGATTCATGTTTAGGGGGCTGTTAAGATGTGGGGACAGCAGCATGTCTGCAGCCAGGTGTGTGTCACCAGGAGCAGCTCTGCACACCTTGCTGTGTGCTGTGCCTGAGTCTGGGCTGCAAGGAGGGGAAGAGCTGTTTGACCCACTTCACCCAAACTCAGGGAAAGCTCTTTCTGCTACCAGATTAAACCATTTAAATGTTAACTTTTGGTTTTTTAGGCACTTGATATCTTTAAATACATCACACAAGTCTTTGTTTCTTGAATTGTGACTTTGTCTTTGGGGCTGCTTAATAATCAACCACAGGTTGCTGAGTGTCCTTTCACCTCAGGAGAGCTGTGCCAGCAGAGCAGGGTGATGCAGGGACAGCCAGGGGGACAGCAGCAAACTGTGGCCACCAGGACTTGTTCTGCTTCCCAGTGGATACCTGGGGCTCTGCTTTTGTGTCTTTGTGAAAGAAACTCTGACTTCTTGACCAGAACAACAGCCTCTAACAGCTCAGATGAGAGCACCCCTAATAAGTGCATGTGGGATAATAGCAGAGCAAACCTTAAGATTTATTTTAAGGAGTTTATTGTAGCAGTCTCAAGTGGATTGTGATTAAGTGCTTCCCAATCTGAAAGCACTTCTCGAAATGGTCTCAAGAATACACTGAAATGTCCTTGAGACAAATGTCCTCTAATAAAGTAAGTCAATGTCAGCAGTTACCACGCTCCGGGTGCTCCATATATTTGCTCACATACCCTGCTGGTACTCATTTGTATCTCTGGAGATCCTGCTACATGGACAAATGTTACTATTTTTGGAAGATGGAATTAAAAAAAAATGCACATGATGGTGTATGTTTGGTTACAGTCCTCTTTTCTTTCCTTCTGATCATGGAGGTTTCTATTTTGTATCAAATCTCACTGTGCTTGCTTTCTTTTTGGTTTTGATAGTCTGAGTTCTCATCTGAACAAATGAAGGCATAGCTTGGAATAAGAGCAGATGAAACCCCTGCGATGGGATCCATTATTTAGGGAATAACTTGTTTAAGGGTAACTAAATCTGTGTTTCTAGTGCCCTTCACCTGCATGGAGCCACTCCCTGTTTATTTTAGGCAGCATTTGCAGGAGTTGGTGAGTTTCCCATTGCTGATTTGTCTGCACAGGACACTGCAGGGATAAATAAAAACCCCAGCACAGGCAGGGGTGCTGGTGAGGGGGAGCAGTGGGTGTTTGTGCCAGCTGGAGTGGGGGGCTCTGGCACTGCCCCTGCTGCAGAGAGACACTGCAGGGAGCTGACTTTGTCTCCATGTAAATAAAGCTTGCAGTTACAACAACCAAGGTTTTGTAGTCATTAGAGCACCAAATAATATTTGTCTTAACAGTAGCAGATGATTACATTATTCTGTTTGTTTCTGGTTATCAGTGGCAACACAAGGTCAGCTACTGAGTGTGCCCAGGCTTTGGTGAGGATAGGTTTTCCCTATCAAGTATTTAACACAATGTGCAAAATGTCTCTCATCTTCTAACTCTGCCTTGTGTTGTAGTCAGCACTCAGTCTTCAATGAAACAGAAAATATGTGTCAGGAAGTTTTGGCTGGTAGAAATACGTCTGTAACCAAGAGCTAGCTGGGTTAATCAAAATGCTTCAGATTAATCATCAGAGGTGTCTGCGAGCCTTTATTTGCAGCAGAATCCTTGGCCAGGATGCTTTTGCTGATAAGGTACTGCCACATGCTTGTAGAAGTGTTGCTGTGCAGTTCCTGGCGGGGTCTGTGCACGCAGCTGGGGTGGCACCGGCAGGGCTGGGGTGGCGCAGGCAGGGCTGGGGTGGCGCAGGCAGGGCTGGGGTGGCGCAGGCAGGGCTGGGGAGAGGAGTTTTTCCAGTGGCAGTGCAAGCCATGCTTCTGCTGCTGCAGCACATCCATGGCTCCCTTTGATAGCAATGGCTGCTGTCTTTCCAGTGTTTGACGTCTGAAGTTTAATTATTAGGATTCAAACCTGAAATTGAAACCATAGGAATGCAATTCCTTTGGAGAATATGACCTTCCCCTAATAGAAATATCCTGGCCACTAATCTAGATTAATGAAAGTGGTTGGCTGGATTTTCCTGGCCTGTTCAGTGGTATTTTGTGCAGCATAATCATGTTTATTTTCCTTGCGGCTAATCACAAACTACTCATTTCCAGGTGTTTGTGAGCTGTTTACTGTGATTAACAGGATACCTGGACCTGAGCTGGGACTCTGAGCAACCTGATTTCTGAAACCACAATTTTACTGTGCTGGGAATTGGGCACAGTGAGTAAAGTGTTACTCAGGGTCTTAGTGCTTTCATGCCTCTAATTCAGAGCATGGACAGTCACAGCTCAGCTTCCAGGTTCTGCTTTGCTGAGGTTTTGTGTGTTTAATATTTGTGCTTAAATAAGAAAATGGAGATTTTTATTTAGATTATGAAAGCAAAGGATTTTCTGGTCAGCAGAACTGGTGTGTGTGCATCTCCATAGTTATTCCTTGTCTTAAACATTGCTGGAACACTCTGAATGTTCCTGAACTGGGGATACAAATGAATGCCTGCAGTTCTCTATGTGTGCTGTGCTGGGAAGAGTCTGTGTGTCAGCACTGCTGCCTGCCAGCCATCAAACCCCGCTCTGTTCTTGGCCCCCTGAAGAATTTCCTGTTTGGGGGGACCTCGTGCCCCCCTGGCTGCCCAGGTCAGCCCACCCTGTGCCCTCTGGGGAGGGAAGAATGGGCTGCAGACGTGGGTCAGAGCCTGCCAAGGGCAGAGGGCACAGCCTGGGGGAGGGCTCTGACACCAGAACAGAGCCCAGCTTGGAGGGGATGGATTGCAGGGACACAGAATCAGTTCTGGGAGAGGCAGGACTGCTCTCCAGGGCTGAGTGCTGCAGATGAACGTGGCAGCTGTGAGGGAACGGGGATTTGGGGCAGGGTCTGCAGGGAGAAGCAAACCCAGGCAGTGCTGGGTTGCATTAAAGGCTGAGTTGGAGGTGCTCCTCTTGGAGGCAGCCAGGACCTGGGCTGCATTCTAGTTATGCCAGTCAGGATTTCTCTTCAGGAAAAGACTCATTACCCAGTGCCTGACCGCAGGAGATAATAACCTGCAATTCAGCTTTCCAGACTGGATTTCCCCTCTCTTTCCCCCAGTAATTATTTTTCAAAGTGCTGTGGTAGTAGGGTGTTACTTCACAGGTGGTTTAGTGGATTTCTCCTGCACTTTCCCTTCGTTTCCCTGAGGAGAGGGTGAAGCAGGCAGTGGCCATATCCAGGGGTGATGGGCTGGGATGAAGCCCAGCAGTGGGGTAGGGCAGTGCTGGCCCCACAGAGCATTGCTGACATGATCATAAGGAATTGCTGTCCTAATCCCTGTGACAATGGTGACCTTAATTCTGCTTGCTTATACAATTTGCAAGCCTCGCTAGTGTTCTTCAGTCCTGCTCAAAGTTATGGGCCATGAAAATTTGCCACAGAGCAGGATTTTCTTTGAGAAAAGGGATTTTCTAGGCTGATGGGGCTGTGACAGCAAGGGAGATTTGCTTGTGTAGAAGCAGCACTCACAAATTTTTCTCTAGTGCTTTTTCCACAGTTGACCTTCTCTTTTCCCTTTTCCCTTCCAGTTTCCCACTGGATTTCTAGAGGAAGTGTGGCTTTGTTTTATTGTGCCTCTTTATTCAGTGACATGCAAGTGTTTCGGAAGAAATACTAAAGAAAACTTGTTGACTTTTTGTTGCTAAAGCCCAGCTTGCCTATTAATATTACTCTTGTTTAATTATGCTGAGTCTCTCCTTTTTATCCTGTTTCCCTGAGGACATCTTGATGAGCACCAAATTAGCACTGATATTTTAGGCCTGCCTTTAATCCTGTTGCAGAGAAGGTTTATCGGAAACAGCCTAAGAGGGGAAGGGAACACTTGGTGTTGGAGGAGCCAGAACTGCCTACAGGTGCAATGCTTCTCTCTTCAAAACATCTTCTCCATCTATATTTGTAGTTAATCTTGATTTAAGTCCTCCCTTGGGGGCATATCCACCCCCAGATATGGAAGAAAAGAATTGAAACTAAAATAAGACTTTTTTTATTTTAAAAGTCTATTAAATCTTCAAATGGAAGAGGGAAAAATTGCTCTGAGACTGAAAAAGTTGGGAGTGATGGTTGGTGTTCTCTGTTGTGAGGAGCAGATGGAACCTGATAAATGTGCCATTAATGTTCTTGGTATTTTCATTGCCTCTTGACTTCTCAAAAGGGTCCCCAAGGCCTTGTAAGGAGTTGCAAAGTGCAGGATGATGATCCCAGCAGACCTGGCTGCTTGGTAAATGTCATGTGAAGGATTTATAGGTCCCTTTATTGTTACGTTGAGAATTCTGGGCTTTCACTTGGTCCACTCAGGCAGGTGTGGAATATAAATACTCAGGTGACAACACCATTAGCATCCAGATTGCTTGCACACCTCCAGGAGGGCCACGTGCAGTGTCTGCATGGCTGAGTGCAGGGAGATTCTTGAAGCAGAAAACACTGAAATCCATCATGCTGAAAGTCTCCTGCCTCATTATTTTTGAATTTGAAGTAAAATGATAAATACTTCTGTCAGCTGAACTTGTTTTGCAGTATTTCATCTCCTTCCCCTCACTTTTGTGTTCTGTCTCTTGGTATTAAACTGGGAGATTCAGGGGCTGGGAGTTGTCATGGTGGAAATCACTGCACCTTGCTTGGCCAGCTGTGAATGGCACCAGCAGCAAATCCTTACTGAGCTTGCACAATCTGCTTCTAGAAAATGCATTTTGAACTCCTTTTGTTATTGTTGGGAAAGTTGTAGGTCTTTACTGACCTTTGTCCTTCTCTGTGTCAAAATGTGACTGCATCCCTGTTCAGCTCAAGGCTGGGCACTTAATTAGGAATGATGATACTTTCAGTGAACGGCTCTCTCTGAAGGCTTAATTGCTTGGAAGTTGACATCTTTTTAATGTAATTTCAGTAACTTTGTTGTATTACAAATGAGACAGGGGTGACAATTGTTACATAAGGAATTTTTCGTTTCCTCAGAGCCTTGGTTTTTTCCCTCCTCCTGAAGCGCAGTGCTGCAATAGATGAGCCACTTCATGGGCTTTTTTGGTTGATATTCTGAGCAAGCAGAGATGACTTTAATTTTAAAACTTGCTATGCAAGCTGGCCTTATAATTGAATTGTGACTGTGCCTACAGACAGGAATTCAAGACTGAGTGCATCCAACTTGGGAAATCATTCATGAGATGAATCACTGCGATTACTCAGTCAGCACCTGCTCCTGCACCGAAGCCCTCGTTTCAATTAAATCCTTTTATTTCTAGGTAGTTGTGAAATGGCTAATTTGCTGCTGCTGGGCCCAGGCCTGGGATGACAGGCACAAGCAGCAATGCCTTGATGTAACAAAACCTCCAATGTGCTCTAATCTGGGGAGCAGCGTGAGAGCCGCGCCGTGCACAAAGCTGGGGTTTGTCAGCCCTGCCTGCATTCCTCTGGGCTGCTGAGCCAAGGGTGCAGCGATGCCACAACTGCCCCTGCCAGCACTCGCTGCAGCTCCTTTTTCCTCCCCCTTCCTCCTAGATTTGTTGTCCTTTGGCAAGGGAGCAGCAGAGCAGGGTTTGTCCCTTGGCCAGTGGCAGAGGTGAGGGCTGCTGCTGTCCTGCTCTTGTCTGGGAGCCCAGGCTCACAGCAGCAGCACAAGTGCCAATTTCTGTCCTGCTCTATCTCCAGCCTGCTCTCACTTGTCCAGGCTTGATGCTCTCAGGTGTTCCTGGCAGGCTTTGGGAGCCTTCCTCAAGGACTCAGAGTTGCAAGGTGTTGTATCTGTTTCAGAGAAGAAGGTGAATAAAAGCTCATGGCTTCCTGATCACCCTGGGGCATTCAAATTCATCCTGTTCTAGGGCTTTTTCAGAGTCGTGGTAAAGCCATCAGATGGTGTCGAGAAGGAAAATGCAAAAGAAAAGGCAGAAAAAACCAGGTGTCTACCTGTTTATGTGTATCTGCTGTGAAGTTGTTCAGGGAATTTATTGTGGAAAATTAGAGGAAAATAGCAGGAAATAATTCTCTGAAGGGTTAGTAATAGAAAATGCTGCAAATAGAAAATCTGCAAGAACCAAATCCTTAATCTCAGAGATGGAATAGCTGATGGACTGTGCTGCACAGAAACATGTGGCAGCAGGGCAGCCAGATGGGAGCTGCTGGTGCCATCTCCAGGGCCCTGCTCAGAAACTGGAGACCACTGTACTCCTGATCAGCTTCCCAAAAGGGATTTGATAACAACCCTAACCAAAGGGGGGGTTGTAAGCAGTGTGAGGAAAGACCTTTGTATGGGTAAAGAACTGGTTAAAGATTGGTCAATCTTGCCCATTGTTTTGTGCTTTTTATGGTTTGGGAGTTGCTGCTGCAGACCCTGGAACCTGCATTCCTCTGTTTGTCCATAAACATCTTGGGAGAGATGAATTCCCTTGGCAATGCTGGAGCTGCTGCTGCTCAAGCAGGAGCTGGAGGGGTGAAGGGTCTGGGGACATCTGAATGCAGCAGTGCTTGTAAATCAGGTAGGGAATGTGAGGAGTGAGTGGAAAAGGGATCAATCTCAAACATTTTTACCGTAGACTCGACACATTTTCTTTCTATTTTCATACTAATCAATCTATAATAATGTAATACTTTTAGAATATAGAGACTTAAGTACATGCCAAGCACAAACACAGGGGAGAGCCCACCTGCAGGGCTGCTCCAGCTCAGCAGGGACCTGGAGCTGCTGGAGCCAGGCCAGGAGAGGCACCAGGATGGTGCTCTGAGAACTGCAGTTATTCAGCCTGGAGAAGAAAAAGCTCTGGGGAGACCTCAGAGCCCCTTCCAGTGCCTCAAGGGGCTCCAAGGGAGCTGGACAGGGACAAGGGATGGAGTGACAGGGCACGGGGGAATGGATTTCAACTGACAAAGCAGAAGTTTAAACTAGAGATTGGGAAGGAATTGTTCCCTGGGAGGGTGGGGAGGCCCTGGCACAGGGTGCCCAGAGCAGCTGGGGCTGGGAGTGCCCAAGGCCAGGCTGGACAGGGCTTGGAGCAGCCTGGAAGGTGTCCCTGCCATGGCAAGGGTGGAGCTGGATGATCTCTAAAGCTCCTTCCAGCCCAAGCCATTCTGTGATTTAATGTGCACTCTGTACAGCCCTGGGCTGCCCTGCTTTGGGCAGAGAGGAAATGGAACAGGACACATTGAAAGAACAATCAGAATGAGCAAAACTGTTCAGTAAGGAAATGACAATTCAGGTCAGATGTAACAGAAGTCTGAATCTGAAGTGGCACAGGGAATAGGGAGCCTCTCCCACCCTTCTCTTCCTATGCAGGAACAGAGTCATCACTTGAAATTTGCAGATAACATGTCCAAAACAGCAAAAAGAAGCAAATATTTTAACAGCAGAGCTAAACTCTGATAGCCTGTGCCTCAGGATATCGTGGGGGTTAAAGCCTGGGTGAGGAACACATGAACAGGAATACATGGATCAGGAAACTGCAGCAGGGTTTGGTGGCTGCCTTGAGTGCCCGTGGCTGGCCTTGCTCTGGGGGTGATGTGTGCCCTGTGTGTGGCACCAAACCATGAACACACCCCGAGCCATGTCCCTGCTGTGGCACTGCTCTCACTCCTGCTGGCTCTCCAGGCTCCTGCAGTTCAGGCAGGATCAGGCTTGGGAAAGAGGTCCCTGCAGTGGAAGTTGCCAGCCCCTTCTGTGGAGTGGTTGGGGATTGATTGTTTGTTTGGAAAGGAGAAGAGCAAAAGTTAAAGGAGTGAGCTTACATCTTCAAACTGAAGGGCCTCCTTGGATCATTGTCTCCGTGGACAGTGTAATCTTTGTCTAAACAAAATTATTCTACGTGGGAAGCAGAACAACTTAAGCAGGATTGATGGAGAGTGGAAACCAGGGCTGTGCTGAGGCTCTGCAGTCCAAATAAACTTTGTCCAGCCTGTGGCTTGCCAGCTCCTACTGATCTTAGGTTACTGCTAAGCAGAATGCAAATAAGGGCTGAAATGGAAGTGCAGGGATGGCCTGGGTGGGTTTTCATTTCTCCTGGGGAGCTCCTTGGGTGAGTGAGGGCTGCAGGGAGGCAGGGATCCGCTCCCCTGCGTGTCAGTGCCTCTGTGGGTGTCAGGGGCAGGTCCTGGCAGCTCTGGCCAGGGCAGTTTTCCCCTCTGGATTGTCACTGCCCTTCAGCTGAGCTGCTGAGCCCCCTGTGAGCCCCTGGGCACTGAGCTGGCCCAGCAGCCGTGCCTGGCCAGAGCTTGGCACTGTGGGCACCAGGAGCACTGGCCCAGCCCAGGGAGCTTCCCCTGGTTTTCTGCAGGCTGGAGCTGCCTGGTGTGCTCTGCTCATCTCCCAAATTACAGCAGCCCCTGTTTGATTCAGGGCTGGGTCAATCACCCCAGACCTTTAGGGGAGCAGCACCTTACCCATGAACTGCTGGTCACCAATGCAGCAGCTTTGCTGTCATTTCTCAATTAATTCTACTAAAGCTTCTCTTAATGACTGTTAATAAAGGGAGTGAAAGGCTGACAGTGAAATCTAAACCATATTTAAGGTTCTTCCAGCTTCATTAGGGCTAAAAAGCCCAGCCAAGTGCCAGTTGTGGCTGGCTGTGGTGGGGAGGCTGCTGCAGTGGGCAGGACAGAGTCCTGTTTGTTCTGTCCCCTGCTGCTGACTCAGCCCTGGCTGCCAGGCTGAGCACGTCACACTTCTCTCCTCAGGAATTTGGGGAATTTCAGGCTAATGTTGCAAATGCCTCGCTCGTGATCTCTGAACAGTCTCAGTTCCCAGCTGGGCCAGCCCTCCCGGGCTGGGGCTGAGGAGTAACGAGCGTGGCCACCTCGTGTGCTGGGGCACAGAACAGCCCTGCCTGCAGTGCTGTGGGTCACTGGGACAAGCGCAGGCTGAGCCAGGACTGGGCTTTGGGTGACCTCTGCTATGTAGCACTGCTAATTATTAACTTCATGTGCTCAGCCAGCACAACCTGGAGCGTGCCTCTTGTGGTTTATCTCAAACCATCCACAAGAAGGGACAGAACCACTTCATTTTTTCCACCCTTTTTAATAAAAGCTGTTGTTATTTAACTGAAATAGCAGGGACACCAGGAGTGTTTACACCAATGCTCCACCCCACAGCGAGGAGGGGTTTGGCTGAGCCTGCCCTGCAGTGGGGCAGCAGTGAAGTTCTGGTGGTTGAAGGGTGTGTGGCAGCTGGAGCTGGCACTCCTCAGCCCCAGAGGAAGTGCAGGAGACACTGGCTGTGCCTGGGGTGTATCAGGCTGTGTGGGCAGCACCAGGTGAACACCAGGGCTGGCAACTGCTGAGTGATGGAGAGCAGCCCTGGTGGGCTGGCCTTTGAAGCTGGCTGCAGGGACAGGGTTTGATGTAATTCTCCATGGAGTGATGTCTGGGCACTTTCAGTCTTCTGAGGGAAAAGTGTCTGAGCACTGATGGAGCAAAGCTGATAAATCTTATTATTCTAGGACTTAAAACCACTGGATAGCCACGAGGAGTGGGCTGCATCTGAGTTTGATCTTTCCTCTGGTATAAATTAATGTTACACCTTTTCAGAGAAAGAATGAGAATTTTTGTGAGTCCACTGCTTGGCAGTTTCAAAGAAATAGGGTTGGATGTAAAACCTGACCAATATATGAATGAGCTGGTGATGACAAGGCAAGAAGAAAAAAAATGAATGCAGTCTGAAGGTGAACCAAGAGAAATGGCTTCTCCTGAAGTGTCCTTGAGAATTTCTCACTCCCAGAGGTTCCTTTCAGCTGCTGGAAGCATAGTGCAATGATCCTGCTCACCTTTCTTGGAGATACCTGTGCTGTTTCCATCCTTCAGTCACCTGAGCCCTCCCGAGGAGGTGACAGTGACACTGCCCAGCTCCAGGGCACTGCTGGCTCTGTCACATCAGATACCTTGGGCATGCACAGGTTCAGCTTCTTTAAAACTTTAAACACTTGGTGAAATTTAGGTGTTAAAACTTGAAATATCAGCTTTGTGTTATTAGCAAGTGTCCTGCTTCCTGCAGAGCTCCCTGGAGGGCTGGGTGGGTCACTGGGGGCACGGTGCTGATTTGTTCCTGCAGGCTGCCCTGGCTTTGGGGAGCTGCACTGAGGGGCACTGAGCTGCCAGGGAGGTGCCATGCAGCATAACCAGAGCTCTGTGGTGCCCAGAAGTGTGTCAGGGCACACTTGGCCTGCCAGGTGCCCAGCTAGCAAACTTGTGCCTGTCACTCTTCCTGCTGGCTCTGGGCAGAGGTGTTTGCTGCAAGTCACTCTCACAGTGCTAAGTGTTTGATGATAGTTTGGGGAGTAACCAGGCAACATTTTAAAGGCAAACACAAATTAAAGAGGCGTGCTTCATCTCTGTAACCAGATCTCTTCCCATGTTTATCAGCCCAGCAGGAAAATAGGAAAAATAAAATAATTGGAAGCTTGGACCTGAGGAGTGGCACAGGGACACCTGTGTGCCCTCCTTGTCCTGTGGCATCCATGGACAGCCCTGGGAGAGCTCTGGCAGCAGCAGAACCTGTGCTGTGGGAAGGCCCCTCTCCCCCAGGCACTGACCTGTTTCCCCAGAACTTGTCAGGAATGCAATTTTGAAATGACCTTGGCTGGAGTGACATCTGAGCCTGTTCACCTACAGCACAGGGCACATACACAGCAGCTCCTTGGAGCCTGCAGCCACAACAAACAGGGAGCCAGGGCTTTTCCTGGGGTGTGCTGCGTGGCACCTGAGGATGAAACACCACCTACAAATAAACAAGAGCCCTCCCCTCCCTGCACAGGCCTCTTTTTAGAAAGCCAGATTTCTCCTGTTTGAGAAATACCAAAGAACTTGCCTCCTCCACCTGCCAAAGAAGCAGGAATTTGTTTTATATCTGCTCCAGAAATGGGGCTGGCATTTGATCACTGCTCTGGACAGGGAAAAGGAAAGGCTGTGCCGCAGTGAATGATCCACAAGAATTTTGTGCTTGGGTTGAGGAAGGACCAATAATAACCTGCACATAAGAACCATTTTCCTCTGCATGCTGTTCTGCTGGCTGGATGTGTGGCAGCCCATTGCTTTCCCTCCAGGCTGGGTTGGGAAAGCAGATTTAACTTTTTTCACCCTGGCTCACTTGTTTCATGTTCTCACCTTAAACAAGGGATTGTGAGACAGTCAGTGTCTGTGTAAAAGTCACTCTTTGATAAGAATTGTAATCAGAGAGAGGTTAAAGCCCGAAGCAGGTAAGGCACCTGTGGAATTGTTTTCCTAGATCTGAGAATGAGTGCTAATTCCAAAAATGCCTTTCTGGCTGGGCACTTCACTCAGGGAAGCTCCAAATGCCTTCTCCCATTCATTCCCAGTCAAATGGTGAGGGGGATCTGGACCTCTGCAATATTTAAAATATCAGTGTAGTGAAGGGTGGCTGGGGCAGAGCCAGCTGCAGGGGCTGGGTGTCTGTGTGCCTGGAAATCCTGTGCTGGGAGACAGCTCCTGTGCTGTCCCTGCAGCCAGGCTGGGGAAGCACCTGCTCTGACATCAGGGCTGCAGGCACACTGTGTTCTCTGGGGAGAAGGAGCTAAAGAAACCAGCCATGGATGACCCTTCCACATCAGTCATTTGTCACAGTGCCCTGGCAGGTCAGCTCCTTCCTGGGCCACAGGGCCCCTGGCACTGCCTGGGCATCACCCCAGCCTCCACGGGGGTCTGGTGTCAGCTCAGGGCTGGGGAGGCATCAAAGGCACAGCTCAGAGCTTGCTGCTGCCTTCCTTCCACCTGCCTGCTCTGGCAGCTTCCGAGTCCAGGTGGACACAGAGAGGTGGGTTTGGAGGGACCTGCTTGAGTGCAGGTAATTGTCTTTGTAGGGGCTGTGTCACTTCAGGCTCCTGGGCAGAGAAAGTTAAAAAGCTTGGCTGCACTTGCTGGAGCTTCTGGCAGTGGCAAGTAAATACAACTTTCTGGACTTGTAGATTTTCTCTAAATTTAATTGGGTAAGGAGATTCATTTATAGTGTGCCTTGTGTGTTGTGGCACAGTAGCATTGCATGGTAGATGCACAGGTAACAAATGTCATGTTACAAAGCATTGACAAACTCACACTGTCTTTAAATAAATTAAACTTCAAGGCAAATCTAGCTGTGCTAACTTTTTTGAAGTGCTAAACTGAAGAGGTCTAGTTTAGAGGAGGCTGTGTTTTTTGAGGTAATGGCCCAGCTACAGTGCCAAAATTAGGGTGAAGTTATTCCTGGGAAGCAAGAAAGGGAAAAATCAGCTTGTCACTTTAAAGAAATGCCTCAGTAAATACTAAAGCTAAGAAGCACTGGCTTTCAGCTCTGCTCAGGGTACCAGCTTGGCTTTCATCCAGCTGTTCCTTCTGCAGGAGCAAATGACCTGTGCTGTCCTGCATCCCTTCTGGCCATGCAGCTGTAGGGAGTGATCCAGGGGCATCCCTGCAGCCTTGGCAGGAGGGGCACCAACACTTGGAGTTTTTCTCTCCCACTTTTAATCATCTGAACTAGTATTCTTCAGTTGTCCTGCACTCATTCTGCTGTTTGTTTCCCTAGGAGGGGTTTTTGGAACTCACATCTGCTTGCAGGACACAGCCAGGCTGCAGGCTTCACCTGCTGAGGCACGGCCAGGGCAGCTGCTCTGCACAGAGGCCAGGCCAGCACTCCCAGTCCTTGGTATTTTTGAACAACACACTCCAAGTGCAACTGACTGCGTGTTTTTAACATTTTTCAGACAGAAAGCACCTCCATTTTTGGTCATTTTTGGTGTTAATGCAGTCTAGAACTTGCCAGGGGAGGCATCTGTGGCTCAGGCTGTGCTGGCAGGGTGCAGCAGCACCTGCCTGCTCTGAAAGGCTTGGGCTGAAATGTGCTTGCTGCAGGTATATTCCCATGTTTTGATGATGGAATTTTTAAAATGGTGCTGAAATACATCCTGTGAAGCTCTTGGCATGATGAAATAGCCCTTGCAGGCTGCACCTGACCTTCAGGAGTTCTTCCCAAAGGTCGTGAGCGTGGCACAAAGTGCTGAGCAAATGCTGCAGCACTTTTGTTTCCCTGGATGTCCTTTGGACAAGGCTTTCATGAATAAGCTGAATTGTGGGAGCTCTTCAGGCCTGCATGTTCATTTAAAAAGGAGAACAAAGCTGGGGAGGAAAGCACTTGTTTGCTGGAGATGGCAGTGCTCTTTCCAGGAGTGTGGTTGTCAGTGCTGTGTGCTTGAAACTGCTCATGTAAGGTTTTATATTCTTGATGCATTCAGAATAAAAAGTGTTAGGGCTGCTTTATCTGAAAATATAGTTAAAAGCCTTACAGTGGATGATTATGAAATTTAACCAGAATTTTGACTTCATTATCTGAAATGTCAGGACTTCTAGGAACTTCTAAGCTGTTTGAGGGGTGTGTGCATGTGAAATGGGGACATTATTAAAATTGTTTCAGAGTGTCCTTCGAATTGTTAAACTGGAAAGATGAACGTTAGAAATGCTTAATTAAAGGGAGCTGTTTTGCAGATTACAGAGCAGTGTAACAAACCCCTATAACCATGTTTGTTCTTGTTTTGCAGACCGTGAGGACCAATCAATTCTCTGCACGTGAGTGATCCTTTTTCATTTGGCACTTTGGGGAGTCTGTATTGTGAGAGGGGCTTTGATACAGCTGTGGGAGGCAAAGCTTGGTCTTCAGTCTTGACAGGCAGTGGGAAAAGATGTGGCATGAAGTGATATTTAATATGGGGATATAGTGTTTAGTACTGTAATTCACATTATTGAGTTTCCTAGGCATGTTCCACTTAAGAAATTTAAGTGATTTAAAACGTCAGTGGAGAGCTCTGCATCCACCCCAAAAGCTTTAATAAGTTCATTTCTGTAATGCTGTGCTGTGACTGCTCAGTGGGAAAGGCCTGGGGATGACCAGATCCAAAAGTGGGTCTGGAGACCCTGGGCACAGCTCAGCTCTGGGTCTGCCTGCAGGCAGGGTGACACCAGGGCTCCCTTTTCACCTGAGCTGAGGTTTCCCTGGGATGTGCTTGGGAGGGAGAGCACCAGTGGGGTTTGAGGCTTTGACCCTCCTGAGTGCTCCGTGCTGGGAGTGCAGCTGCAGGGGTGACCCAGCTCCTGCGCTCTCCCCCGTGGACTGTGTGTTCCTGCAGCTTCCTGCACTGCTGGGAGTGTCAGGCAGGCAGATAAGGATTCCCTGGTGCCCGGGGAGCCCGGCTGGCCCAGCCCCAGCTGCACAGAGTGGGGCTCTTGTGCTCAGTCCCTGGCCAGCACTCGGTGTGCCAGCCCGGAGGCACGAGGGGCAGGGGAGCTGTCCCTGCTGGGGGCAGGATGGCTCCTCTGGGCTGGGGGTGTCTGAGGGGCAGGATGGCTCCCCTGGGCTGGGGGTGTCTGAGGGCAGGGGAGCTGTCCCTGCTGGAGCAGCCTGGGGCAGGATGGCTCCCCTGGGCTGGGGGTGTCTGAGGGGCAGGGGAGCTGTCCCTGCTGGAGCAGCCTGGGGCAGGATGGCTCCTCTGGGCTGGGGGTGTCTGAGGGGCAGGGGAGCTGTCCCTGCTGGAGCAGCCTGGGGCAGGATGGCTCCCCTGGGCTGGGGGTGTCTGAGGGGCAGGATGGCTCCTCTGGGCTGGAAACCTCACCGTGGCTCTGTCCTGCAGGGTGCAGCAGGGTCGGGGGTCTGAGGGACAGGTCCATGCTTGGTGCCCGGCCCTGGTGCCCTGTGCTGGGGACGTGCCCTGGCAGGACCCTGCTGCCTGGAGCAGCTCGCTGGGGACATTGGCTGCTGCAAGGGGGCCTGGCCTCAGTTTCCTGCTGACATGGAGGGATTCAAGTCTCCATTGTGTGCTCCCTGCATTAGCTCTCAGAGTCTGTGCAAGACTGAGGCTGGATCCTTTCAAGCCATGCCTTTTCCAGCCATGGATGCAAGATTCTTGCATCCCATGAATACAAGATTCTCAGGGCCTAAGGACACAGAAGCAAACAGAGTTCTGTGCTTCAGATAAAAGTTGATCTGGTTAACTCAGGCTTGGCTAGGTCTGTGGCTCCTGCTCCTAGCAGGACTTGTGTTTTGTGTGATGACTGTTCCATGTGCAATGCACAAAGCAGCCCTCAAAGCAGGGATGGGATCCCAGAGTGAGAAGAAAGGCTTTGTTCCCGTGTGTGTGTGGATGCCTTGGCAGTGTGTGCCTGCCCCAGGTGAATGTTTTGAAGTAGCTTCATGTTTTGTGTCTGCCCGTGAACTTTCCTCTCCTTTGCATGGTCAGCCAAGCCCACAAGGCTGGAATGGCAGTGCTGCAGGATTTGGTGAGTGTCCAATCTGATCATTTACAAACTGGAAAGCCTCTAAGCTCTCCTGCCTTCAACTTTGTCATTACCTCACCTCTAAGGTTCCCCTGAGCTTTTGATCCACCTGCACTGAGTGGACAATTGATCCCTGTTTGTATCTGTACAGAGGGTGGAGTTTGTGCATCTTGTGCTGGGTTCTCCCTTGGCTGAGCTCAGGTGGGGAGGGACAGACATCCTGACAGCCAGACCTTGGCAGAGTGCCACCGTGCTTGGGAGAGCCCTGTTCTTTTGTAGGTCTGCATGATAAACTGGCATTGTGGGGTGTTGAATCCTCCTGGGGAGCGGGACAGGGCCAGGGGGCAGCAGGCTGGGGAGGGATCCCCTGGTTGGCTCGGGGGTGGGAAGGGGTCCAGGACTTGCACTGCTGGGCCTGGTGGTGAGGTAGACTGTGTGTTCCCTTCATGGCACTGGTTTTGCAGGTCCTGGACTAAGGCAGGAGTAAATGAAGTGCCAGGAGAATGCTCACCACACCGGAGGTGGTTTCAGAAACTCCTGTGGCACTTCATAAGACTCATCTTCTCATCCCAAACTTGCTGTCTCAGGACCTGGGTCACCTGCTTGACCCTGGTGTTTACTGGGGCCGGGAGCCCTCAGAATACTCTCTCATTGCTCCAGTAGGAGTGGTTCAGGGTGGCTAATGGGGAAAAACCACCTGCTGAGAGGTGCCCTGAGCTGAGTGGGCAGTTGTGGTGTGCCTGTCATTTCCCTGTCTCCAGCTGCCTGGGCAGGAGCTGTCTGGACAGAGCTGTCCCAGCTGCTGAGGGTCTGCCTGCTCTGCACCTTCTCCTCCCTCCCCCTGCCTCTGCTGGTGAAGTTTCCTGGTTTTTTGCTTCCATGGCCTTTAGAGGAGGGGCAGTCACTTCTCCAGCAATGGTGTTTGAAGGACACTTTAGAGGATTTCTGGATCCAGCCCCTTTTCTTCTTGGCAGCCAGGAGTGCTGCTTTGGGGGGTATTCCTGGGTTAGGGCTGGTGCTGTGACGAGCCCTTGGGTTCTTGTTCCTCAAAGATTGTCTCTGCAGTTCTCCAGATGCCTCCCTTGGGTTCTGGCCTAGGGAGTGTCTGATCCATTTGTACTTACTTGGGAACCTTTGAACACTCTGGTGCTCAGTTTTGTTGTCACCTCACCTGCAAGGTGACCATCAGCTTTTGATCTTCTGAGCTCAACAGACAACTGAATGCTGGTTTGAATGTGGCACACATGGCATTTTTATCCTTGGCATGAGAGTGTCATTGAATCTGGGGTAGAGGCAGTGTCATTGTCCTCCCCTGTGCAGATCTTTAGGAAACACCATCCACAAAGGCCTGCACTGCTGCAGTCACTGGTCTGGTAAATAACAACCTCTGTGAAGAAGTTGAGTGCAGATGGATCTTCTTAAGAAATTCACTTTGCTGAAAGTTCTTTTAATTTTTTTTTTTTGAGAGCTGTGCTGAAGAAAAACTTTTCCATTCCACTTGCTTCTGGTTTGTGTGTTGGCTCATGGTGGTTCCTCCCCTTCCCCATCTGCCTGTGTGAGCCCAGGGATGAAATTTGTAGAAGGAACTTTTAGATGAAATTATTTATTATGGATGGGCTTTTCTCCCAGTGAACCAAAGTCCTTTTCCCATATCCAGCAGCCTCTGCTGCTCCATGGCACCCCCTGATTGTCTCAGGAGCAGTGATGGGATTTCTTCTGTGCCCTTTGGCCTTTCACCAATTGAAAAACCCAAATATGGGTTTTAGTCACAGGAACAGCTACAGCTCCCAAATCCATTGGACAATCCATGGGTGAAAGCCAGATTATTGCCTGGCTGAAGATGAGATGGGAGGAGCTGCACAAACAGTAATGGTGAGAATTTCTTTTTAGCTTTGAAGTTGGATGGTTTAATCTTGGGCTGCTAACCACTAACAGATGGTGAGAGGCTGCTGGAGCTCTCCTCTGCCTTGCAGTTTAGTTCATCCAGCTTTGTAACAAAAAGCAAACCAGCAGCCCTCAGAACCAGCACTTTCCTGGGAAGCTGGACTCAACCAACTTCCATCTCATCATTCCTCCTTGATGGGACCAAAAATGAAAGTTTATTTTGGACTTTCTCTCTGTAAATTCTTAGTTTGCTGAAAAGAAAATAAAATATGTGTAGTTCCACAAACTTCATGTTCCTTCTAGCTTATAAGTCATATATATATATATATAATATCAGTAATATATTTGTGTCCAGAAGCAGTGGCTTTCAGCCTGACTCAGCATCCGTCAGTGGTTTGTACAGAGATGTGATGCCACCACTGCAGCATTCCCAGGCCTTCCTGCACATTTTCCTGTTTCTGTGGGATGTCAGGCTGGGCTGAAGAGCTTTTCAGGGTGTTGTTTTTTTAAAATGATTTTTCCCCTGGAGAAGCTGCAGCTGCTATTTTGTGAAGTTTTGGTGTTTCTGTGCTCACTGAGCATGCCAGGCTGATGACCAAGATGAAGAAATTAGTGTTGTGGTAGTTAGGAATTTGGGAAATACTGAAGAAAGCTCAGAAAATGTGCTGCAGTGCACTTTTAAAGGCAGTGTGTTCTGAAGTGGAGACTCTGAGCACAGACCTCTGGCATTCCCAGAGCTGGGCCTGGGCCTGATAAAGAGGTGTCCAGCAGATGCTTGCAGCCCTACAAGGATATCTAATCTGGGCTGGCTTCCGTGGGAGTGATGGGGTGTGGAGGGAAGAGAGGCTGCTTATTAAAGGCCAACAGCAGCAAATACCAAACATTTTTGTATACAACCCCTGGCTGGAGTCCAGCTGGTAACATTCCCATGGCAAGTGGTGTGGAGATGATGGGGAGCATCAGCAGGGAAAGGAGCAGCTCCAGAGCAGCCACGTCCATAGTAAAGCCAATTAATGACTCTTTGCCAAACTATCAGTTATACCTCTTGCAGAAAATAAGGCAGGTGATTAAGACACCCTTTAATTACAGGTCTTGTCTGTAAATATCTGTTAATTTGTAACTGGCAGATGATCTGCTCAGTTGTGCCTGAGAATAAGTGTCTCCTCTGTTCTTTGCAACTGCTGTTGTGGCAAGGACAAAAGGCCATTGTTGGGGCTCTTACATAGGCAGTTACTTTCTCCTCCAAACAATTTAAGTGCATATTTCCATATTTCCGTGGTTTGGGGCCTTCTGTGAGTGGCTGCTTCCATGGGAGGAGGCGTTGCTGGCCAGGGAGCTGTGAGCAGCAGGGGGGTTCAGTGTGCTGGGACCTTGCCCTGGTGCCTCTTCTTCAAAGGGGACCCTGTGCTGCCACATCAACTTCTCATCCCAGGGCTTCTCCTGATCATCCCATGACTGAATTCCTGGGGCAGAGGAAGGGTTTGAGTCACCCAGCCATCCAGAATGTCAAATCCTGACTTTGTTTGGGTTAGTTTTTCAGGAATTTAAATCGCAGAGATGATCTCCAGCTGCCTCTGGCCGTCCTAACACATTCCACATCTTCAGGAACACTGAGGCTGTGCCCAGGCAGCAGGATAAAGCACAGCCTGCCTTGGCATTGCAAAGCCTTCCTTGGATGTGTGGCTTTGTGTCCCTGTGTCCTGTGCTGCTCGTGGCACTCGCTGCCTTGTGGGATGGAATTAATGGCTCTCTGGGGAAGGGAGCTGGAGAGGGGCCAGTGGCCTTCAGTAAACAACCTGAACCTCAGCTGATTTCCCTGCAGCCCACAAGGCATTTCCCAGGTCAGGGAGGGGTGGTGGCCCTGCCACGCCGGGTGCTGTCACTGTCACAAGGTGTGTGAATGCTTCAGACCTGCCTGGCAGTAAGGAAAGCAGCTGTTCCACTACTCTTGTCCTTCAGAAACCGTGTTTCCTCCTGGAACAGACCCCTTGGAAGGGCACTGGGCTGTCCCTGGGGTAATACCTCCCCTGGGATGTGCTGTGGGGAGAGCACCCCACCCCTGCTCTTTGCTGTGTCCCTGTGACTCCTCTCCCTGTGACCTGCCTGTTCTCCAGGGAGAGCCCATTCAGTGCTGGAAGTGCTTCTTGTGCCAGGTTTGGGCCCAGGCTGCTCAGGGGAAGAGCTGCAGCTGGTTGAGTCACTGCCTGGATTTTCCTAACCAAATTGGAGCTGGGATGAATTTGCCTGGAGAGTTCTGGGCTTTGCTGAAAATGACACTCCAGCTTTACATGCAATGAATTCAAAACCATGTTCAGCTTTAAAGTGCTCATGCTGGCTAAACTTTTCCTCTTTTAAATGTGCATGAAGCTGCTTCAAAGCAGGAGCTTTGCTGCTCCAGGGAAGAGCACTTGGACATGGGATCCTGCATGAATTCACCAGGCACTGGCAGGCTTTGTTTGACCTGTCCCTGGAAGGTGGCTGCCAAGGGAGAGATGCCTCAGCTAGGGGATGGAATAACCTTGTGCTGCCAGCTGGAGCTAAGGAGGGGTTGCTTCCTTGGGAGCACAGTTGGGCATAGCCCATGGCTGGAGCTGAGCTCTTGATTCTGCCAGTGGAGCTGAGCCTGGAAAGAAGGAGGTGAAATCATTGAGCAGAGCTGCCACTGGCTGAGGTGAGGCTGCTGCTCAGCACGGGGCTTTAGTTGTTTCATTTATGGCAACAGATCGAGTTGTATTAAAACAAAGCTTAGAAGAAGTTAGGCTTTGGCTTTGTGATTCCATCCCCATTCCATAAATACTGTGCGTGGTGTTACTCAGAGTTTACCTTTTTTGGGCAGGTTGATAGAGGTAGAAGATTTTAATTTATTTTTGTAATCCATGTGTTTGCACTCCTGGGAAAGAACCAAAGTATGCAGATGTCATTATTCCTGTAAATGCAAAGGACTTTATCCTAAATCTTCTAGTTCTTTCATAGTATGTGGCAGCAGAGCTATTTGCCACGATGCTGCAGGAAATATTTGGCATTCTTGTAAGCTCCAGGGAGAGCAGGACTGGGATGATAACATCCGCTGGGGCTGCTTTTGAATGAGGTCTTGCACAAAGCCTCTCTCTAAAATACCCCTCTGATAGATTTAGGGGGTTTTTAACACAAGGAATGTGTTTCAAGCTGCTGCCTTTCCTGTGCCTGTGCAGCTTTGCTGCTGTGTCTGACTCCTCCAGCCCTGTGCTGCCCTTTCCAGAGCTGACATCTGAGCTGTAGTTATTGTAGCAGCTTCTCTGCACTGCATGTGTTACAGGAGATTTGCCTCCTCTAAAATGTAATAAACCTTTTTCTTGTGATTTGACAGAAAAGATTATTTCTCTAGCTTTACAGGCACAGCTAATAGTGCATTCCCAAGCTCTGCTGACAATAAGAACAAATTGTATTGTTTTAAAATGTAAATGTATATTTTGCCATGCTTCTTACTTCTCTTACCTGCTGGAATAGTTTTAGCATTAGCATTTTTTAATACACATCCAGAAACAGGCAAAGCTGCTTTTATTATTGCTCATGGTCATGAATTATGTTAATGTAAACACTGCAGTGAAAGGGAAATGAGAAATAAAGACTTGAGAAGCAAGAATTGGCACCTGATGGTTTGGGGCTTTTTTTTTCTGCTTATCAGCATTCACATTTGCCTTGTTTGTGGGGA
Organism: Passer montanus; assembly: GCF_014805655.1. Classification (NCBI taxonomy): domain Eukaryota; kingdom Metazoa; phylum Chordata; class Aves; order Passeriformes; family Passeridae; genus Passer; species Passer montanus. The sequence goes on from NW_024361386.1 coordinate 65,172, forward strand.
CTCTGGGCTGGGTGGAAATGGGATTTTTCATCAAGTCAGAGGGTGTTGTTCCACTTGTCCACTTGTCCCAAAGTGCACCCACTTTCTGGGTTTCGTAGTGATGGTATCTTGGCAAAAAGGAAACCCAGTTACCCATTAGCCAGTTCTCAGAGTGATCTCCTTTGCAACCAGCTTTTCAGGTAGCAGCTTCCAGGCTTTTGCAGGCACTGAGCAAAGCCAGCCCGGTCCGTGAGTGTGCAGGGAGCTCCCTGGGAAGCTCTGGGCACTGCAGAGCTTTCTTACCTCCATATCCTGTGCTGCTTTCTGGCTGTGGGAGGAGTGGAAGCCAAGTGGCTGCAGGCAGGAGCAGATGGCACCAGTGAGCCAGGGTGAGGCTCAGCACTCTGCAGGCCACAGCTGGTCCTGAGGCTCAGCAGCATCCCACAGCTCATCTCTAGAGCCATTTTACCCGGGGTTTTCCAGCCAAACCTGGGGTTTCTGCTGTTCTCTCAGGTCAAACAGAAGCTGTTCCACCTGGAACTCCTGTGAGGAGTGCCACGAGCTGCAGTGGGTGTTGGTTCTTGCTCCTGGGTGCAGGAATGCCCATCCCGCCACCCTCCAGCAGAGGTTCCCCTCTCTGAGGGCAGAAACCCCGTGGGGTTGCTGGGATTTTAGTGTTGGAAGGTGAGGAGCAACGAGAGTATTTGAGTCTTGACAATCTGGGCTAGTGTCAGTGTCCTTCCTGTATCTGCAGAATTGGAATTCCAGGTGCTCCCTGGGCTCCCTCTGCAGTGCTGAGGGCAGTGTGAGGATGGGGATGCTCCTCAGCTCTTCCCTGATCCACAGCTGCAGGTCTGGAGGTGCTGAAGCCCTCAGCAAATGCAGATCAGCTACAAAACTGGGGTGTATGATGAAAAAGGCTGCACAAGAATGTGCTCAAATTCCCCTGCTAAATGAACATTTCCATTGTAAGTAGCTTAGAGGAGGAATAAGCGGGCAGGGAAAATGTGTGCTTGTCATTCTTACAAAGGAGCTGGCTTCCAAACTGTTAACTTCTGAGCAACTGTTGAATGGCAGGAGTGCTTCCACTCTTTCCATGCAAATCCCCATAATAAAACCCTTTTTAGCTTCCCACACTTCAGAGCTGCTCACAGCAGTCTCTGTCTCCCTGGAAATCTTCCTTCAGTGGCTTGCACTGTTTGAGCCCTGCCTAAGGCACCCCTGAATCCCTCTGGGGCGGGATTTGTATGAAGATCAGACCTAGGTTAGGGAAAAAAAACCCCAAACTGTGATTTCTAGAGCTGTAGTAACCTCATTTGTGATTGCATGAACTTGGTCACATTTCCTGCCTTGAATATCTCCTGTAAACCTCTCCATAAATTCTGTCTAAACATGGTCTGCTTTAAATCCACCTCTGGCTTAAAAATGAAGTGTGCATTTGCTATCTTTATTGATCTGTGAACTCTGCCGCTCTGCACTGATAAAAATTCATTTCTTCATGGTTTCATGTAGCCCTGTGGCCTTAAACGTATTTTTAACCTAGCAAAGACTCCGAGGTGAGCAGTGGAAAGAAAAGAGTCTCTTGTTTAAGGGGTGTTTTACTGCACTCTCTTTCTGGCTCCTAAAGGTACTGAGTGTTTCCCTTAACTTGGTAATTCCCATAACCAACCCTGGTATATTAAAATTGTGCTAAGTGTAAAAGTGTGTGTGTGTATATCTCATGATTTAAAAATAAAAATGTATCTGCACCCCAAAACCTTCTGTCTGCAGTGATGTGTTTGCTGGCACCTTGGCTGGCAGAGGGGTTCAGGCATAAAGCCAAAAGCTCTTAATCAAACTGGTGTCACACCTGGTATCAGCATCCTGAAGCTCAGGGGATCTTTGGGATGAAGGAGGGATTTTACACAAACACCTCGTAGCTCCCTGCAGCATCCCTGCTTTTGGTCTGTAAACAAAGGATTGCTGAGTTGTTGAAGGTGAATTCTGAAGGAATTGTCTGCCCTGTTTTGCAGAGGTGAATCTGGTGCTGGGAAGACTGAGAACACCAAGAAGGTTATTCAGTACCTTGCTCATGTTGCTTCCTCCCATAAAGGAAGAAAGGACCATAATATTCCTGTAAGTTGGGCTATTTTCTCATTTCTTCATTGCTCTTTTCTCAAATTACCCTCTTTGCATTTCAAAAAATGACTTTTTAAAAATTAAACTGTAATATAATCTGTGCAGTTTTGTCTCAACCATTATTTTCTCTTTAGCAGTGGCTGAAATGAGCAGTTACATCAAAATTTCTAGTCCATGTCAACTGCCTAATTTCTGTTGCGAAATTAAAGGCTTTATACGAATAAAAGCAAAGCTTTCTTATGCAATAAACCCAATTTTTCACAAAGATTCAATAAACCCAGGCAATTCTAACTGAGTTTAGTTCCCACTGGATGCAGTTTTTGGTACTATATTTGTGAACAAGCTTTCTGTGCTTTCAAAAATTAACTTGTAGATGGGAAAAATCATCCAGCTTAAAAACTGCTGTAGAGTTGCTATATCTAGAAGCCAGCATCCAATTAAAAGCTCAGATTTCATTACACTATAAACAAGTGAGTATATACTTCTATATCAGAGAATATTGGCTTTTTTGGGTAGCTTGAAACCAACTCTGATTTATATAGAACTTCCTTCAGATTTCCTGCCAGGCTTCAACATTTGCACTGAATTTTGAGTGATTCTTTGCTTCTAGAAGCCAGGAATGGGTTGAATATTCACTGTTAGGAGCACTTGGATATGTTTGCAGTGAAGTTTTAATTGAGCTTTGCTCCAAACAGTGTCTTGCTGCAATCACAAATGGTTTTCCAGTAGTAATCCTGGTGTCTGTGGTGGCTGCAACCTTCAAGCTGCATTATCTTGTGGAATTGCAGAGTTAGAGACTTAGAGAATTACAGCAAAAGCCTCTGGGATCCAGCCCAGCCTTTGCCCAGCACCCCAGTCCCACTGAGCCACCCCATCAGCTTTGGTCAGGAGGAAATAATGTGAGCCTGTGCACTGGGACTTTCTCAAACTGCTGCTGGTTTTTCACCCAGAAAAGATGGAGATCAGTCTTTGTGAGTGTTTACTGAGCAGGCTGAGGGTGCTGCAGGCCTCGGGAGGAGGATCCTGTCCCCTCTGTGTCACTGGAGTGCCAGCAGTGTCAGGGCAGTGTTCCTGGCCCTGCCATGGTGCTGGCAGGCTGTGACTTGGTGGCACTGTCTGGGACATCATCATCCAGCTCAAGTGATCTGCTGTGAGCTTTGGAGCTGTGCATGTTCTTGGCTTTACCACTGTGCAGCCTTGGACAAACCCAGGTTTTTTTTCAATTTCTACAGAAGCAAAATTGCCAGCAGGCTTTTGGAGAGAGGGGAATTGTGCAGGGTTTGCACCAAGTATTTCTAAATATGCTGTTGACAGCTTGGAATGCCTCAGACACTTCTGGAAGCCTCTTGCCCAGACACCTTTCAAAATGTGCCTCCCTTCAAAGTGAGAGTGCATTGCCCAATCCCCACAAAAGCTGAGTTTTCAAAATCTTGAGGGATGGAGATGATGCAACTGCTCAGGGAGCCTGTGAAGGCCCAGGAAAGAAAGGGGAAAGCTGGGATGTGAACAAAAAGAACAGGGAGTGTCCTGAATAAAAGTCTTGGATTGTGCCCTTTATTCAATGCAGTGCCACAGTGGGCACTGGATTTGCCATGTGTCCATGAAAAATGCAGAATGTTTGTCACCAAACTCATTTTGAAAATATAAATGAGTCTCCCTTGTTGTGAAGCAATTAGTTGGTGTTTATATATTGGGAACAAAGAATGTCTCACCCTCACAGGTGCCACTGGAAGGGTAGGAAGGGTCAGAATGGGGCTTTGAGAAGCAGCCCTAATTGACCCTGTTTGCATATTCATTAGGAAGCTGTAGAGGGCTGCTGGTGATCCACTGTGCAAGCTGTGCATTGCCCTGTGCACAAGAAGATGCTAAAGAGGCTTGTTAAATTAATCCATGGCTTGCAGTCTGCCTGTACCCATCCTGCTGCAGATAGTTATCAGTGACATGTGTCTTTCTGAGCCTGTTTGAATGCCTCATTGATTATTTTTTGAAACAAAGCAATTTGTATGCTAAGCCTAGGGTTAAGTGTGATTTGCCTGACAGGGTGGCTGTAAAAACAGAACAAAGCAGAGGAGCCCCAGAGTGGCACCTCAGAGCAGCTCAGGGGCTCACCAGTGCCTCCTCCAGCTGGGTGGAGGGGAAATGTTCATCCTCTGTGAGGAGCTCTGCCCTGCCCTGCACAGCCTGGCATGGCTGGCATCCAGCTGCTTGTCCATGAGGCTTTCTGTCCCCAAATCCCTCTGTCCTTAGAGCTGGCAGAGTCCTGCACAGCCCTGAGCGCGTGGGCCTTGGACATGGAGTCAGTGGCACGGGGCTGCAGTTTCAGCCTGGATTTCAGTGAGGATTCCTGGGATTGAGGGTGGGAATCTGTGCCCCAGTGTCTCCTTGCCTGGGTGATCCCAAGGTGTGTCCTGGGCACTGCCCTCAGTGTGGGGAGGAGAATGCTGCCAGAGAGACTCCAGAAGTGGGGTTTGGCAGAGCCCTAAGGGGAATAGAGGCTGGGCTCTGCAGGGCAGGGGGAGGGAGAGCTGCCTGCCAGGGCTGGGAGCAGGAGCTCCTCTGAGGCTGAAGGAGGGCTCCAAGTAATGCAGGGTGCCCAGTCTCCATCAGGTGAAACCTTTCAATCAAATGCAGATCACAGAATCCCAGGATGGTTTGGGTTGGAGGGGATGCTGAAGATTATCCAGTGCCGCCCCTGCCATGGCAGGGACCCCTCCCAGTGCCCCAGGGACACTCTCACTGTGCCAGGGACACCCTCACTGTGCCAGGCTGCTCCAGCCCCAGTGTCCAGCCTGCCCTTGGGCACTGCCAGGGATCCAGGGGCAGCCCCAGCTGCTCTGGGCACCCTGTGCCAGGGCCTGCCCACCCTGACAGGAACAATTCCTAATTCCCAGTATTCAATCCAGCCCTGCCCTCCTTCAGCTTCAGGCCATTCCCTGTGTCCTGCCCCCATCCCTTGTCCCCAGTCCCTCTCCAGCTCTCCTGGAGCCCCTTTAGGCTCTGGAAGGGGCTTTAAGCTTTCCCCAAAGTGTTCTCACCCCAAAATGCCTCTATTTTCACTAAACCCAGCTTTCATGTTGGTGCTATTTTAGAACTCATTACTGGTACTTTCAGATTAATGATTGCCTTCAGTGGCTGCCTTTGCCTTGCTGAAATGCTAAATTGCTTCATTTGTTTTATTAATTTCTAAAGAAACAGAATTAGTTTTTGAAGGACAGGATCTCAGGTAGGCTCACTCAGGCTAAGGCTCCCCTGGCTTTCCCAAGGGGCTTTAACTGCCCTCATTTAAACACAGAGAAGTTAAATCTGTGCCTGGTGGTGCTCAGTTCTGTTTCTGTGTGGTTGTGGTGCTGACAGTGCTGGTGTGGGGTGCAGCTGGAGTGCCTGCTTGCTAACTTATCATTTGTTTGTTTGCAATGAACAGCCCGAATCTCCCAAACCCGTGAAACACCAGGCAAGTGGTTTTTTTTTAATGCTTTTCAAGTTATGTAGGAGAACTGATGTATATTCTTCTCTTTGTGCTGATTATGTGGGAAACCTTGAAGGAACACACAGCTAATAGAGAATTTTGGAAATATTTAACTGGCTTTGAGAGAGGGAAGAGTGAGCAGCTCATGAGTTTCACAGCATTGCAAAGGATTTTAACACTTTTAAGCCCTGAAATAAAAAGTTTGCCCTCTCTCCAGCCACTCTCCTCCAAAATACTTCATGTATATTGGGTAATGTGCTGCTGAGAGAGTGCAGAACACTTTTTAAATATTAAACAAAGCACTAAATAAAAGATTTGGTTAATGGAAGCTACAAAAGTCTTTTGATTAAGTGCTTTGTCTGAATATTTTGATCGCTTTGCAAATCACCAACGAAGTCTTTGATCTCAAGTGTGAAAGGCCTGGCATAACCAAAAGCCTTGTGAAATGAAGAATTTCCCCAGAAAAAGTGGTGTGAGCAGAGTGGGATCTGAGTGGAGGTTGCTGACGTGAGCTGCAGCTGCCCTCAGTGCTGCCAGGGGCTGCTGGGCACACCACCCTGCCCATGCCATGCTCCCAATCCCCTGCCCTGCTCTTTGATCCCAGTCCTGGGGGACAGGAGGGATTGCAGGGCTCCAGGTGGAGCTCACCTGCAGCAGGCTTAGGGGGAAGCTGAGGGCAGGATTGTGGGCAGGGACAAACAATTGCTGCCACAAGGGAAATGCCCCACTCTAACCCCAGCTGCTGAGTGGTGCTTTGTGCTGGGCACAGCTTTTACATGAAGCAAGAGCTTTGTCCCAGCTCCCCGGGGTGTGACCAGCACAGAAACTGAAGGCTTAGTCCAGCTGGGTGGATTCCCCCTTGCATTTCTCGGGAGCTGATGAGTGCAGTGTAACTCCAGTGCAAAGGGAAATAGTAAAGGGACCTTTACTATTCCAGTGGGATCTGTTGAAGCAAAAAGCAATCCCTGGGCAGCTGATGCCTCTGGGAGTGTGTGGTACCCCTTAGACCTCTGCAGGCCAGAGTGTGTCTGAGCCATGCTCTCATTTGCAGAAGCTGCAGACATTCCTAGTGAGCAACTTAATCCTCCCTCCTTGCACACATCAGTCACTTCTGAGGGTTTTCACTGAAATATTTGTCAAGTCCAAAAATAGACAGAGTGCTGTTTGGTTGAACCCTTCTTTTGCTTAGAGCTGCTGTGCCAGGGTTGACATAAAACGTTTCTTGGTGAACATTTTAACTGTGGCTGTGGAAAATGCTAATCCCAGGCTGTTGATACTGCATAAGGCATGGACTCATTAACATCTGTGTTTCAATGTCGTGTGGAACTGCAGAGTGGATCCCTGTTGTATGTGAGTAGCATGGAGCTTCCCCTGCCTGCCAGGCCTCCCCAGAGCCACACACTGGGCTGCTGCTGCTCCTGAACTGGGACTCACCTGGCCTTGTCCTGTGCTGCCTGCATGAGCTGTTGCATGACCTCTCTTCTCCCACAGTTCCCATTCTGCTTTTTCCAAGACGTTCTGGGAGATGCCTGTGCAGGAGCTGGCCAGGCTGGAGTGCAGTGTCTGCAAAGCCCTGAGCTCTTCCCAAAGAGGACTGGTTTTGGTGAAAGCAGTCCCTGGAGAGAGGAAACCGCCCAAGCCAGGAGCCTTTTTCACACTGAGGGCTGTGCTTTCCCTGGTGACAGCTGTGACAATTCTGTGTGTGCAGCACCGAGCTCTGCTCGTTCCCATGGTTCTCACCCACAGCTGAGCATCCAGCTGCTCCCTGCAGCTGCCAGGGGTGATGGCACGGGAGCTGCTGAGCCTGCCTCAGCCAGAGATTGGTAAATGTGTTTATCCACATTCCCTGCCGCTTTATTCCAGGTTTATTGCAGGTTTATTGCAGCCCTGATGGGCACTGCCCAGCCCAGGCACTGCTGGTGGCACACAGCCGTGCCAGGGGCACTCACTGTGCAGTGCTGGTGGCACTCAGCCGTGCCAGGGGCACTCACTGTGCAGTGCTGGTGGCACTCAGCCGTGCCAGGGGCACTCACTGTGCAGTGCCCAGGCAGTGCTGGTGGCACACAGCCGTGCCCTGGGCACTCACTGTGCAGTGCTGGTGGCACACAGCCATGCCAGGGGCACTCACTGTGCAGTCAGGGCATTTCTTTTCCAAAACAAAAGCAGTTGGACGTGCCAGCTGTGCCCCACTCCCTGCCCTGGCTGGGGTTTATCCCAGGAGCAGTGCTCAGGGAATGCTGCCCTGGATCTTGGTGTGCCCACAGGAGAGGAGAGGGAAGGTGGGAGCATTCCAGGCTCTGAGGCTCTTACTTGGGAAATTTGGAGAATATCAGCAGCACAGAGTGGCTATAACAGACACCCAGTTTCTCTCCAGTTGCAGGATTTTGTCAGTTTAAAAGTGCCTTTAAGCTGCCACCTTGGCAGCCCTGCCGTGGCACTGCTGCCTCTGCTCTGAGACTCACATTTATTCCTTCTGCATTCATTCCTTCTTTACCTACCCCAGAATTTAGGGAATGTGTAGTCCCAAAGGGAGCACATTTGGAAGTAAGCAGCTTCTGAGCAGATAACTTGAGGTCACTTAAAAAAAGGAGCAGCCATTTATTTCCAGGAGAGCTTGAAATATATTTCAATATACAAATAAAACTCTTTTAGGTGTTAAGTAGTGAATTTTAAAAATTTCTGTCTAAGAATTGACCCCGTGTGGAAGCCTTAAGAGACTTAATGCTTCCTGTTCTTTGATGCTTGGTCTGGGCCTTTATTCACAAGACTATAAATAATTGGAAAAAGCAGGTTCATGAACACGAGTGCCAGATTGGAGACTACATTCCAGACAGCTTCGCTTATTTTTTTTCCCCCAAACCATCCTTCAGAGCAAGAAGACAATGTATTTTCCTGTGTACATTTGTGCCTCCTGGGCTCTTGGAAGCAGCACAGACTTTTTTTGTTACCAGACCTTCTCATGGACAGAACTTGGAAAAGCTGTTGTGCAATTTCCTTGAGATAAGCACTTCAAATTCCAAACTCATTGGCCAGAGCTGACAGAAGCATTTAACAAATGCATTAAACACCCTCAGCAAAGCTGGCTGGATTGAGCAATTTGAAAGCAGTGTTTGTAGCTGGTGTTGCTCAGTTCTGCTGTGCTGGTGTGGCCAGGTCAGGGGTGATGCAATGGGATGAGTTTCAGTCTGCCTGACTGAAGGGGAGTTTCACTCACCTGAAAGTAAGTTTGAAAATAAGTTTTTCTGGGTTTGAAAATAGGTGTTCTGAGATAGCTGTATTGTCAGCACAAAGTTTAAACCTAAAACCTTAAATCACTTAAATTGGTTTCTTCCCTTAAGCACTCAAAGGTCTGTGCCTGATTTCATTAGCCCTAAATGTGAATTTTCTTTCCCATATTCAGTCATTTTCAACATCCATCAAGTCCTGTCTGGTCCCTGCTGTGTCTGTGCGTGTCTCTGTGTGTGTTTTGGTAAAGAAACCCCACCAGAACACCACCCAAACCCCACCACGTTCACCCTGGATGGAGGAAGCTGCAGGTCTGGGACGAGGGCACGATGAGAGTCCCCTTCTGGAGGTGGTGGCACTGCCACAGCCGGGGAGGTGACTGCAGCACCTGAGCCCGTGCTCTGGGTAAATCTGCTTGTGTTTGTGTCTCTGTGCTTTGCAGGGGGAGCTGGAGAGGCAGCTGCTTCAGGCCAACCCCATCCTGGAGTCCTTCGGCAACGCCAAGACGGTGAAGAACGACAACTCCTCGCGCTTTGTGAGTGCCCCTGCCCTGGCAGCCTGCGGGCTGGGCATCATCCCTGCTGCTGCTGCTGCTGCAGAAACCCACCCCCTTGCTAGGTGTTCCTCAGTGCTGTCAGGGGATTCCTCTCTTCTCTTCCCCCATCAATCCAGGTTCTCTTACAATGCCTTCTGCTCTTTGGGCTCACCGAAGGCATCTCCTCACTGGCTCTTGGCAAAGTGATTTATTCTGGCTCCAGCCATCCCCGAGCTGACAGCAGTTCATAATCCAACAAACAGAGCTGGGCTGGGGCTAGTGTGCACAAACTGCTGGAGTGCTGTCAGTGACAGGGACTGTGGCACTGGCACAGCCTGCAGCCTCCTCGTGCTGTGACTTCATCCAGTGGTGGGACTGGAGAGAGCATCCTGAATTTCTGCAGGACTGGCACATGAAACCCCATCTAAAAGTGCTGATTTGCTGCAGGAAAGTCAAGAAGCCACTGTGTGAGCTAGCCCAGGTGTCAGGCCCTGCTGTAGCTGCTCCATGTTTTTCTTGGGTCCCTGCCTGCTGTTCACAGTGTTTTGGTGGCTGATAACCAGTTCTGATGGGTTCCATTGTTTTAAAAACTGTGGTGGAACTCAGGATGAATAAATAGCTTTTTACCACTTCTTAGAACTTCCTTTCCTTTGAAGAAAAAAAAAAAGCCATCTCTTATTTCAGGGGGAAGATGTTTTTAGTGCAACTTCAAAAGTGTACAGGAGGTATTAAATCTTTTTGCTTGCGAGAACAGCACTAAAATTTACAGAACAAATGAAAGATTTCTTGTCTGCCTTTGACATTTCAACAGTTGCTTGGATTTATAATGCATGAACTCAAGTCCATGATAAGAACTCTGGAAAACTGTATGACTAAATCCATCAGCCCTGAGAAGGGAGAGCTCAGTTTTGTGGAAATTCAGCTTTTTTCATTTTACAGCCCTGTTATTTATAATGTTTCCTGATGCTTATAGGAGCTGGGTACAGGATTTATAACATCAACAGGTTTCACTGCACAATGACTCCACTCTGTTACCTGTCTTGAATCCATCAGAGGCTGTACTAATTTAATGAGAATACTTCTTCCCCTAGAAGATGTCAGCATCTGGTTTGTGTTATTTTGAGCTCTGCATTGCCATCATGAACATAATCACTCTGATGGCTCCAGCTCTGTTTTCATAAAGGAGCAAGTATAATTCATTCCAGATGGTCTCATCTCATGCAGCAAAAAAATCATCTTTAACAGCCATTTTCAAACCTGATTGAAAAAATCTGATTGAACAAATCTCTGTCCTCCCACGAAGTGAGAGGTGCTGCTGTTGAGCCATGCAGGTCTGGCTTTGCCCTGCTCCTGCCAACCCAGGAGGACTCAAAGGAGCCCAGTGGCCAATGGATTTTATTTTTTCTTCTACCAATGGATTTTATATTTTCTTCTCTCATGTTCCAGGGGATAAATCTCTGGTTTGTATTGGAGAGGAGAAGGGGTTTGCTGGAGTTATGTGGCAGCCCTGAATGCTTCCCTCTGATAGAGCTTTTCCAAAGCCCTGGGCTCAGGGCTGTGCTGGTGTCATCAGCATCCAGCCCTGGATGAGCTGAGGAGGGGCCCTGGAGGCCTTTTGGAAAAGGAGGGGGAAATCTTTGGGCCAGGCAGCACCTGAGGCTGAGGATGAAGCCACTTCAGGGACCAGCAAATGGCACAGAAAGGGCACAGCTGGAATGTCAGCATTGCCCCCAGCTCAGCCCGAGTGTGTGCTCAGGGGAAATGGAGCCTGACCTTCAGAGGAGTGTGCATCCCAAATAACTCAATCTGCCCTAGGAGTTCCCCAGCTCTGGAGGGTGTTTGTGAGCAGTGTGCTCCACTGGAGTGATGGCTGAGCCCAGGGGAGAGGAAAGGTTCCCTCTGAGCCTGGGAAATCCTTGATCCATGAATGCATTTGGGTTATCTTTGGTATGGACAGCGTTGTCATAAATAAAATTTTCAAAAAAGTAATTTTTAAAAAATCTTCTTTCCTTTGCAGGGCAAATTCATCAGGATTAACTTTGATGTCACTGGTTACATTGTTGGGGCCAACATTGAGACCTGTATCCTTTTTCCTGCCACATCCTTGCAGAGTGCAGCTGCCCTGCTTTGTTTTGCTTTTAACCCTGGAATTCCCTGGAATGCAGTGAAAGGTTGCCACACTTGGACATTCCTTTGACAGCATCCCTCTCTCCCTTTGTTTCAAAATAACTGCTCAAATATCACACATTCAGCAGCTTCCACGTGCTCAGAAACCCTAAACTCCCAAATTCCACACCCTGGAAGCTGCAGGGTTGTGGACTGGCCTGAAACCCAGGCTGTGTTAGAAAGGGAAACCATGTGAAATGTGCTTTTCCTGGGAATGTTTCTGCAAATGCCCAAGGCCTTCCTGAGCAGGAGCTGAGCCCCTGTGGTGCCAGGAGCAGCTCCTGCCTGGAGAGGAGCCCCTGCTCCAGGACAGGGCCCAGCTCTTCTGGCTGCCATGAAGGCTCAGTAACACAGGGCCTTCTGTTATACTTAATTAATTGTAATTAATACCACAGCGAATTCAGTTTTAGCTCTAAGATTCGTTTTTATTTGTGAGTGTAAAACCAAGTAAAAATACTGGCACTGAAAGCCCTTCCCTGAAGTTGTTTTCTCTGTGCTAAAAATGTATTGTGTAATTTGGAGTTTTCTGGGAGAATAGCAGTGGAGTGGCCATAAAAGGATGGAGCTGGGAGTCTTGCTGAACAACATGAAGTGAATATTGATCATAAACAATGCTGTAGTTAAGTTTCCATTTGGTTCCGGTGTTTTGAAACTGCTTGATCTGAACACTAACTGTTTGGAATTGTCAGAAAATGTGATTTCCCAATAAGGCTGGGAAAGATCTATAGTTATTCAAAATATGCTGCAATGATAAGTGGGTTTTTTTCGTTCACCACAGCACAGGAATGAAGGCAGCCTTTAGGAAAGTCCAGATGAATTGTTTTGCCCAGAGCTTTGTGAAAACAGGAGGATTTAACTCTTGGAATTTCTTCTTCATCACAGGAGCCCATTCTTGGCACTGCCATTTCAAATCCCTGTCCTACATTTGCTTTACAATATGGGATATCAATAAATAAAAAAAAATTAAATAAGATTACAGCTCAGGGCAGCTAATCAGGCACTACCTGCTGCAGAAATTGAATTTGGGAGCTTTAAAGGCAGTGTGGATTGTGGTGGAAAAATGCAATGCTTGGAGGGAATGACAAATGCACTTTGGATAATAAAGGACCTCTGAGCTCAGCTTCAGCAGCTGTTTTGGGATTTGGGTCCTAGTTCAGCTAGGACCTGAGTGGAAGTGATGCTGGAGAAGGATGGGAGCTCCCCCTCACCAAAAGTGCAGCTGGTCCATGGCAGACAGTGGTGGCTGCACGGGCAGGGGATGCAGGAAATGCAGGAAATGCAAGGAATGTAGGGGATGGGAGTGTAGAAATGCCAGGAGCTGGCTGAGATGAACAGTGGGTTCTACCAGATGGAAATCACCTACTTAGTCACTGAAGTTCATGCTGCACCTAGTCCAGTGACAGAACCCCAGCCTGGTTTGGGGTGGAAGGGACCTCAGTGCCCATCCTGCCATGGCAGGGACACTCTCACTATCTTAGGGACACTCTCACTGTCCCAGGGACACTCTCACTGTCCCAGGGTCACCTTCCCCTGTCCCAGGTGCTCCAGCCCTGTCCAGCCTGGCCTTGGCACTGCCAGGGATCAGGCACAGCCCCAGCTGCCCTGGGCATTACTCCTGACATTCTCTCTGGTCTCAGGCTGATTCCATGGCCTGCCCTGGGGCTCTCTGTGTGTTTGGAAGGAGGATTGCAGGTGGCCCTTGACTCCAGGTGACCCCAGACTTGCTGGAGAAGTCGCGAGCCGTGCGCCAGGCCAAGGACGAGCGCACGTTCCACATCTTCTACCAGCTCCTGGCTGGGGCAGGGGAGCACCTCAAGTGTAAGCTGAGTGTGCATCTGACACCTCTGGGTGCTGCACTGCTTGTTTCAGGGGTGCAGGGTGGGTTTGAGTTGTTCTGTGGTCGTGAATGGTGAGTTTTAAGAGGAGAGGTTGGGTGGCTTTGCCCTGAAATCACTGCTGGGTTTTATCAGATGTGCTGGGAGCCCCTCTGCCATTCCAAGCCAGTGTCTCCTCCCTGCCAAAGCCCAGTTTGGGCAGGCTCTGCCTGGGAATCCCTGCTTTGGAGCTGCAAAGTTCCCAGCTGGAAACAGGCAGCTCCATTTCCTCCAGCCTACAGAGAAATTTAACCCAAACCTAAGGAAACCCTGGGGTTTCTTCAAGCCACTGCAGTGCTGGGGTGGTTATCTCAACTCTCTTTGGGGATTTTCCCCCTCTTCAAGCCACTGCAGTGCTGGGGGGGTTATCTCAACTCTCTTTGGGGATTTTCCCCCTCTTCAAGCCACTGCAGTGCTGGGGTGGTTATCTCAACTCTCTTTGGGGATTTTTCCCCTCCTGGTTGGTTGTGATAAGTGAAGCTCATAAAGGTACAGAGTTCAGAGACTTGGTCCCCTCCTCCTGTAGGAGATAAGGTGGTGCTCAGCACCTTGATGGGATCATCAATCCCCAGCTCCATTTCTGCCTGGCTCTGTTGCCTTTCAGTAGAGGTTTCCTTTTGGGATGTTCCAGAGGAGGATTTGAGGTGGTGCTGGGTAATGTTCTGTGGCTGGTTTAATGCATTCAAGAGCTCCTGCAGGGACAGTCTGATCTGGCCTCAGCTTGGGAGGTGCACTTGTATTTTTAGGGTTTCAGGAGCTGCTCTCCTGGCTTGTAGCCATTTCTGAGGGACTGCTTTCCTAAAGCAGAGCTGGGGAATTGAGTGAGAGCAGAGCACGGGTGGGTGTGAACAGCATTGCTGAGCTTATTTTTCTGTCTCTTCCCTTCCCCCAACACAGCTGACCTGCTGCTCGAAGGATTTAACAATTACAGATTTTTATCTAATGGCTACATCCCCATCCCTGGGCAACAAGACAAGGATAACTTCCAGGAGACCATGGAAGCCATGCATATCATGGGCTTTTCACACGATGAGATCTTGTGTAAGTCACGGAGCCTCTGGAGTTTTCAGGGTCCTTTTCCCTCTCTCACACACACACTCTGCTAATTTAGTGTCACCAAATTTAATGTTGCTTCAGTGTCTCTGACAGCCTGAAGAAAATGTTTGCTTAACTCCAACTGGAGTTGAATCCAAGCCATTTGCCCAAAAAGCACAGTACAAACTGTATTACATCCTCCCTGAACTTCTCCTTGGAATCTGGAAGGAAAGTGACACAAGAAACAGGAGGAAAAAATGTGTTCAGCTGAGCCCTCTGCCACGAAACTGATGCACATGTCTCTTGTTATCACAGCAATGCTGAAAGTGGTGTCCTCAGTGCTGCAGTTTGGAAACATTTCCTTTAAGAAGGAGAGGAACACAGACCAGGCCTCCATGCCAGAGAACACTGGTGAGTTGCCATGTCTGGGGGTGTCCTTGGGCTTGTGCTGAGCTCCTGCCTGCCCCGTGTCAGTGCAGTCCTGCCAAGCACAGAGCAGTGCTGAGCATCCCTGGCAGTGCTCAAAAGGCCAGGCAGGGCTGATGGCACCAGCAGGCAATTCCCAAAGCTCTGCCCTTCCCTCTCCTGCTGCAGACCAGTGCAAGTGGCCATCAGGGGAATTGATGCTGTTTGCATTGCTGCTAAGCTTGGAACAAGTATTTTGGTTGTAATCTTGTTTATTGCTCTCTCCAAAGACTTAAGCCCTAGGAAGAAGTTCATGCTTAAATCAGTTTGTTTTCTTTGGTTGCTGAGAGCAGCTTTGTTGCCAATGATAAGAGCCCTGGAGCCAAGCACAACTTCCATGGTGCAGTGGCTGAAGACAGGAATGCTGCTTTGAGAGCAGGCTCCTTTCTGGAGTGGCTGACACTGAATTTATCAGTGCCTGCAATGCAATCAGCATTTTGAAGGATGGATTTCTTCCCCCACCCAAAAAGAAAAAAAGAAAAGAAACCCTAGCAGTAATAAAACTGGGGTCAGGACAGTCAGGGTTTTCTCCAGTCCCACCTTTTAAATTGTCCTTTCTCATTCCAAACAAACAAGGAGGTGGCCCTGCCTGTGGCAGGGGGTGCAGCTGGGTGATATTTAAGGTCCCTTCCACCACAAACCATCCTGTGATCCTCAGATGAGTGGTGCTTATTTTAAAGTGCAGGATGGAGCCAGCTGAGGCAGCATGACCCAGTCCTGCCCTCAGAGGTGACAGTTTGCAGTGGGAGCATTTTCCTCAGAGGCAGCTCAGAGGTGCTGTGTGATGCTTGGGATCACACCTGCTGTGCTTTATTGGGATTATTCTCACCTGGAGCACAGTTTATGACTGACTGGAAAGGCTGGGACAATAAATCCATGTCCCTGGGTTGTGCAAGGAGCCGAGTGTGGTATTTGGGGTGCTCTGGGAACCTTCCTCCTTGCACTGCAATATCCCTTCCTTGTTTTATTTGTTTGTTTTAAAGACCCTGAGAGCACTTCCTGCTTGCCCCTGAGGCTGAGTTTTACCTGGTGTGCTGGTGCATATCTGTTCACCCAGAGCCCAGAAATGCTCCTGTTTGCAGCTCAGGTGAAGGAGTGCTCAGTTTGTGATGCTCCCCAGCTTTCACTGGTTGTGTGTCAGGTCATGAACCCTTCTAGTGAACATGTGGCCAGACAGAATCTCAACATTCAAGAGCAGTAATAGCTTACTTAATGCTAAAGAAAAAAATAATGCAGCAGAAGCTCTCATGTGTTAGCATGACCATCTGTTTTCCAATGGTGATTTAAAAAAACAGCTTTTTGTTTTCATTTTGACAGTAAAAGAAGCTATCAGATGATAAAGATAAGGGGCCAAGTTCTTACTGGGTGGTGTGGAGAGCTTCCTGCTAAAGGGCAACACTTCCCTGGACCTAAAAATACCTTCAGTGTCACTGTCATTTTTAGAAGTGTGGAATCACAACCACCCAAGCTGCTGGGCCTCGTGTTCAGGGGAGGGACTGAGGCAGCAGGGTCTGTAGGGCTGCTGTGGGTAATGCACTATTTAAATCATGATAATGTAAATCATAAATTTAAATCATGATAATATAATAATAAATAATGTCATGACATCAGGAAGGTTCTGCTGTTGAAGTGCTCTGTGTAAAATACTGGAATCCCAGACTGGTTTGGGTTCAAGGCTGTCCCATTCCAAGCCCCTGCCATGGCAGGGACACCTCCCACTGTGCCAGGCTGCTCCCAGCCCTGGCCTGGGGAGTCCTCAGCTCCCTGGGCAAGGTGGCACACCCCTGGTTTGGGCTGGCACAAACAAACAAACACAATCTGAGCCAGATGTTAAAGCACCTTTAATGAAGGGTTTGATGTGTGATGTGCCCACACTGTCCTTTTTCCTGGGGTCAGAAAAGGGCTGTGTTCCCTTTGGAACCAGCACTGGTAGCTGAGCTGTTAATGAGCTGGCAGCTGATGGATGCCAGCCTTCCCTGCTGCCCAGGCACATCCAGCTGTGTCCCTGGAGAGCTGTGCCAGCCCTGGGCACACAGGGGCTGGGCACCACCTGGGTACCTGTGCTGGCTCCTGAGGTGCAGCTCTGGTGAGAGCTGCTCCAGGTGTCGGGGCAGGGTCTCAGTGCTCCCTCTGTCCCTCTGTCCCTGTGTCCCTCTGTCCCTGTCGCTCTGTACCTCTGTCCCTGTGTCCCTGTCCCCGTGTCCCTGTCCCTGTGTCCCTCTGTCCCTGTCGCTCTGTCCCCGTGTCCCTCTGTCCCTCTGTCCCTGTCGCTCTGTCTCCGTATCCCCGTGTCCCTGTCCCCGTGTCCCCGTGTCCCTGTCCCGTGTCCCCGCAGTCGCACAGAAGCTCTGCCACCTGCTGGGAATGAACGTGATGGAGTTCACCCGCGCCATCCTCACGCCCCGCATCAAGGTGGGCAGGGACTACGTGCAGAAAGCTCAGACCAAAGAGCAGGTGAGCGTTCAGGGGCTTTAGGGACCGGGGAAAGCCTCGTCCTCATGAGCTGCTAACAGAAAATTGGCTTTTGGTGTTTGCTGCTCGCTTAAAGCTCTGCTGTCTGTATGAAATGTTCTTATATGGTAAAAATCATTTGTAGAATAGGAGAAACCCTTCCATTTCCTTGACTTTCTCCTGGTTTCATCCTTTCATGTTGTGACATTATCAAATACTTGGGAGACCTTTTGTTTTTATGGAACAGTTTAGAAAGAAATTTTTCTTAACGTTGATCAAACTCCAAACTGTTCCTACCGCTTGTTTTCATTCCTCACTGGTATTAACTCCCTCCAACTTCTTCCTTTACCGAGTTATTTGTGATAACATCCCTCTCTGTGTCCTTTTGATGGCTTTTCCAGGGTAAATAACTGCTCCTGTTTGGGTTTGCAGGCGGACTTTGCAGTGGAAGCCTTGGCAAAGGCCACCTACGAGCGCCTCTTCCGCTGGCTGGTGCACCGCATCAACAAAGCCTTGGACAGGACCAAACGCCAGGGAGCCTCCTTCATTGGCATCCTGGACATTGCTGGCTTCGAGATCTTCGAGGTACAGGGGAATGTCCCTGCTCAGCCTTTCCTTTCCCCTCTTTCTGGGGCTCAGGACACGCTGCAGAGGCGCCGAAAGCAGCGTGGTTACACGAGGGGTTGGTTTGGGTGTGCAGAGGCTCTGACAGCCCAAAATTACAGTGCCAGAAAATCATAATTTAATCTTGAATCCTTCTTTGTGTGTGATAGCTGTTCCTACTATAATTTATGCAGTGGAGGTTGGTAGAATTGCTTTCCAGTTTTCTTTACGTTACGTTCGAACTTTGCAAAGTTTTGAAGAATTTCCTTATAAAGTCAAATTTTTGACTCCCAGATCTGTGGTGTCTTGTCACTGACTCATTCTTGAACACTGATGTTGTTTTGTAGCTGAACTCCTTTGAGCAGCTCTGCATTAACTACACCAACGAGAAGCTGCAGCAGTTATTCAACCACACCATGTTTATCCTGGAGCAAGAGGAATATCAGCGAGAGGGCATCGAGTGGAACTTCATTGACTTTGGCCTGGACCTGCAGCCCTGCATTGACTTAATTGAGAGACCTGTAAGTTTGCACATGAATAATGCTCTGAGGAGGAGAGCTTGGAGTGCTGACTGTGTCTTTTGCTGCCTGCAAATGAGACATTTCTTTGTGGAGCTGTCATTAAAAGGGAATTAACTGGAATGCTGAAGTTCAAATCTAAAATACTGTGGATTGTTAATAAAAGGATTTATCCAGAGGGGATTTTGCCCTTATGTCAGTGTAAAACACCGAGCTCAAGATATGAAGCTGCTATTTTTATACCTTTTTCCCTGGTACTAATGAAGTCATTAATCCTGTCAGTGTCATTAAACTGTGCCATTGTGGTGTAGGAGCTCTGGGACTCAGGTACAAAGTTTTTCCAAGACTTGTGGTAGACTTTCTTCATTGGAAATCAATAGCAAAATTCCTGAAACTTCGTGTAGAGTTTCCCCTCAGAAAATTGCCTTGCAAATAGGAAAGCAGGATCTTAAAAATGGTTTTGGTCACTGTGGTTTTTAACATCCTCCTCTGGCTGCTTAATCCATGAAGCTGAGGAGCAGGAGGAGCAGATGGGGGGAACAGAGACTCCTGAAAGTTTGTTCTTTCCATCTCAGAACCTTGTAAATGAAACCTGGGCCAGGGCAGGCGCTGCTCCTGCCTGTCCCTGTGTGTGCTGGGGTGCAGGTGAGCTCCCAGTGCTGCTGTGCATCCTGACCAGCACAAAGGCTGCATTCCTCTCTCCCTGCGGGAAAAGGGAAATCTTGTTTCAGTTATCAAAGGTCTGCATTTGGTGTGTGGAACTGAGGAAGTCCTGCTTCCTTGGAAGGTAAAATCCCCTCCAGAAAGCCTCAGAGGACAAGTGTGGCTGCCCTCAGTGTGCACATGTTTAGGTGAATATCCTAAACCACCCCAAGTTATTTATTAATTTAAAAGCAAACCTCAGTCCCCTCCCAGTTGTTCTGTAAGTGTGATGCCAGGTACGTGGAACCATCTCTCACCAGAAGGGTGAACTTTGCATTCCCCCAGAACCTTTTAAGTATAAACCCTTCAAAGCAAAGCCCTGGTCAGCACTGGACCAGCTCAGTGCTGTCCCCGTGGATATTGGAATATGTTTGTTTGAATCAGCCATAGCATCCTTCTTGACCTGGACTCCCCCACAGCTTGTTTAACTGAAATTAGGCTTGCAGCATTTTGGATTACCCTTATTGTGATGTTGTGGTGCACTGGAAATACTAAACTTTGAAAAAAAAAAGAAAAATTATATATATACATATATGAAATGTGAACACATTCTCAAACTGCTTTTCAGGCAAATCCTCCTGGTGTGTTGGCATTGCTGGATGAAGAATGCTGGTTCCCTAAAGCTACTGACAAGACATTTGTGGAGAAATTGGTCCAAGAGCAAGGAACTCATTCCAAGTTCCAAAAGCCAAGACAACTAAAGGACAAAGCAGACTTCTGCATTATTCACTATGCAGGGAAGGTAAGGGCTCAACATTGAATTCTTGTGGGGAGAGGTTGGTTTGGGGGAAGTACTCTGCTTTCCTTCCAAAGCCTGCATGCAAAAATAGACAACTTCTGCCTTGGCTGAAGCAGAACCATGCTGGTCTACAGGGATTTTAGGGAATCTCTGCAGGGAATTAGGGAATTTTAGGGCTCCCTGGGCTGGGATGAAACCCAGGCTGGTATCAATGATTTTTTAGCTGTTGAGCTGGGGTTTATTTGGAAACCACAGGTTTGGTCCTTAAAGATAAGAACTTTGTTTTCTGTATAGAACCAAGTGTTTAAATGTAGATACTGTAGAGAAATTCTAAAAAATCATGCTGCAGCACATCTTTAATTTACTCTCCAATAATTTAGATGAAGTAATTGGTGTCAGTCCTAGAGCTGGTTTTACATCTTCACAATGAAACTTATTTTAATAAACTGGGCAGCAAATAAACACCCAGCTGTCAGTAAGAAAGAAGCCAGGTGGCTGAATTTTAAAGAAAACTCCCATTTACTCTTTCAAAAGCATAACAAACTCGTGGTACTTTGAGCTGTCCTAAGGAGGCTCAGCCAAATGTGAGCACCCAGGGCTGGCGTGGGCTGGGTCTGAGCTGGGAGGTCTTTGCCAGCCTTGGTGATTCTGAGTGAGGGGAAAACACCTGATGTTTGATGCTGGGAAACAGAAACCTGGAGCTGGTTTTGCTCTGAGCCTGTGCCCTGGGCTGCCCTGCAGGTGGACTACAAGGCAGATGAGTGGCTGATGAAGAACATGGACCCCCTGAACGACAACGTGGCCACGCTGCTGCACCAGTCCTCTGACAAATTCGTGGCTGAGCTTTGGAAGGATGGTAAGAGAGCTCTGAGCACAGGTTGTTGGTCGTTTCACCTTGCTGGATGAGTTGTTTGGGGTTTTTTAATGCCTGTTCCTTCCTCGCCCTCCACTTGCCCACTGTCAATCCCTGCAGCATTTTCTCTCTCAGTGCCCACAGTACACCAAGGAAGCTGAGTTGCACCTCTGGTCCCTTGCACATGTACCATTTCTGAGTAGCTGCTTCTCATGTTCATTTCTGGAACTGATATTCACTTATTTCTTGTTTATCTGTGTCCAATTTCACGTGGAATCTTGTCCAGAACTCTTGGTTGGGTTCAGCAGTGGAGTCCTGAGTGTGAGCAGCTGGGGTGGTTCTTGCTGTTGGTAAACCATTGTAAACACTGTCTCTGTGAGCACAGCACAGTTATTTCCTGTGCAGTGGTGGGTGGTGCTCTGGAAATCCACATCTCCTGAAATTCATTGCAGTAACAGCTGCAGCAGTGCTGAGATACTGCACATTTAAATCAATTTTAGCTGCACCCTGCTGCTCAGCCAGGTTAGCTGCCCATCACCTGAAAGTATTTATCACTGCTTGCACCAAACTACTCCAAAAAGCAGAAACAGCCACCTAAGTACTTAGCAGGGACTTTTCTATTCTGCTTTTTGACATCACAGTCTACTGATCAGAGTATATTTACATGTCACAGGATACAAACCCTGCAGTTTGTTATTTGAGGAGCAAATGCAGCTTGTGATGGTGGTGCTGGAGGTTAATGCTGAGTTTCCCTCTTTGGGCAGCCACAGAGAGCAGCTTTAATGAATCTGTAAAGAACTTTTTGGTTGGGGAGCTGCCCCTTTCCCTTGGAGAACACACACAAAGTAATTGTGTTTTGGTGCAAACCCTCAAACCCCGTTCCCACAGACCATTGAAATGTGCATGGAATATGTTGTGGCCTAACTGCTTTTGTAGCACAGTGAAGTGTGTTTGCAATTGATGAACCTGTTGTTTTTACTAACTCAAGTGTCTTGTGTATCTGCTCTTCTGTCTTTGTGTTTCTGCTGTTTCTCTGCCTTAGAGATTCAGAATATTCAGAGAGCCTGTTTCTATGACAATATTTCTGGTCTTCATGAGCCACCAGGTGAATGGATATAAAACACTAGGCCTACTAAAGGCAGGGCTGTTGTACCTCCAGGAGAACCATTCTTGCTCGTAGGCTTGCATGAACTTCTCATTTCATGCTGAATTTAGGTAAAACCCCCCAGCCCCCCGGGGCCCCAGTGCATTCCTGTCCAGCTGCTGCTGCACACACACAAAGCATCTCCAGTTTGGCATTGCAGATGACAAGGTTTGTTGCTTCCTGGTTCCATGAGGAGATGTAGAATTGCCTCTAAGTGACAATTCTGGTAGCTGCAAGCATTTGAGAGAATGCAAAAGCTTTGGAACACTTATCAAGCTTCTTTCTGCAGTCCAACATTGACAAAACTCTGGGATGTTTTAGGACGTGGCTGTGTCCTTTTGGGAGGAGAGCTCAAGAAAGTATCAGGATGAGTGCTGCAGTTTTAGTGGGGGTAGAAAATGAAATAAACTTCTTCCAGCCTTGTTGGAATTGTTCTTTTATTTAAAAGCCTATTAATTTTAATATTTGTATAAGCTGCAGATGTTTTTTGGGGTATTGAGAAATCAAGAAATGCACTTGGAATGTCTTTGAAGACATTTTAGATGTTTAGTTCAACCTCCTCATCCTTCTTGGATTCCTCTCCCCGAGTTTAGAAACACATGGGTGTGAGGGTTGTGCCTTCAGGTTTTGGGTTTGTGTCTCACCACTCCTGATACATCCCATCCCTGAGGAGGCAGGGCTGTTCTTAAAGGAATTCCTGCAGAGCTTTGATCCAGGGCCTCCAGCCAGGGGTGATGGCCCAGCCATGCAGTTCATGCTTTAAACCTACAGGCAGGGCTTACATTTAACTCCAGCCATCCTGTGTGAAGTACAAATCACCCTCCTGGAGCTGGAGCACAGAGGGGAGCAGCACAAAACTGTGCAGGATCAGATCTCTTTGCCAAATTATAGGAAGTGCAAGGTGAAAAAAAAGCTGAGTGGTTGCAGTCCTTAGTGGGGCCTGCTGGGTGCAGGTTTCTGATATTGACAATCATTTAATTCTCTAGAAAACTGACTCCCTGCAGTCTCCATCCCATGTCTGATTTGGGACTGAATTCTGCTTCAAAACAATATAATAAAAATATTAGAAATATTTGGGATATGAGCTTAGGAACACCTTTCCACCTATTTATTTCTCCAACTTTTAGAAGTTGAATTCTTATGTTCAAAACCCTGTGGAGGATCTAGGCTCTGCTCTGCACTCAAGACTTACAACTGATTATTCAAATTTGCTGCCCTGTGTTTCTCTGCTTTTAATTTTCCTTTTTTCTTTTTTAATAGACCTTTGACCAGTTGAATATTAGGAAGAAATTAAAGAGTGTCCCTTATTTGTCAGATAATTCTGGTAGCAAAGCATAATTCCTTCTGCTTTGGTTAAATGAATTTGAGGATAACATGACAAAAGTGAAGCTGTAGCCTACAAATAGTTTCTTGTTTCTGGCTGCCCAGCTTGGATTTCATGGAGAACCCACAAATATTGGGGTTTGCTCAGTCCTAAGGAGCACCAGCTGTAATTATTGAGGTGTTAAACCACCGGTGTATCTTTTAATGAACTGTTTGCACACTTCTTGACATGCACATGGAATCACCTTCAAGGTTTTAATAATGGCACTCACATTTCCAATTGTGCTTCTGAAAAACAAACCCTTGAGATCCATACCAAAATGTTCCAAAAAAATCAAAGACAAATCTCTATTGTGGTGCTTTATGGCAGCTTGGAAGTGCTTTGGTGTGGAGTTTTCCTGGTTTGAAACTTGTCTTTTGGGCAGGGAGATCTTTGCAGGTGTATTTAAAAAAATGGGAAGAACTCTTCCAAATAGCAGCTGAGCACAAGTTTGGCAGATACTTTTTCCCCTCTTGTCACTGAAATAACACTATTTCCAACTCTTCTGTAAATTCTGTTAAAATAGGTTAAACCTGAGTTTAATTCATATCTCATTGTCATAACTGAGTTTCATGCACAGATGTGCAATTCCAAATGTCCAACCCAGAACAGATATGTCCAACCCATAACAGATAACATAACATAACAGATGTGCAATTCCAAATGTCCAACCCAGAACAGATATGTCCAACCCATAACAGATAACATAACATAACAGATGTGCAATTCCAAATGTCCAACCCAGAACAGATATGTCCAACCCATAACAGATAACATAACATAACAGATGTGCAATTCCAAATGTCCAACCCATAGCAGATAACATAACATAACAGATGTGCAATTCCAAATGTCCAACCCAGAAACGCTGTGCACTGTCAGAGCTCAGAGAGCTGGCATTTACCTCTCTGTAAAGCTGATTTAAAGGCAGCAGGCAGCTTTCCTGGTCATGTAGAACTGCAAGGAAAGAGCTGGATATTTCAGCCTGTACTCCTGAAGCTGCACTCTTGTGCTGGATGGGTGTGTGGCTTTGGTCCCCGAGCTTGTGCCCGGTGTCGCGGTCCCGCTGCGCTGCCGCTCCCGGCGCTGTCCCCAAGCTTCCGCTGCTGCTCCCGTGCCACCAGGGCCACCAGGGCCACCAGGGCCACCCTGCCAGCCCCTGGGGGGCCACTCAGCCCTTCCCCCTTGTCGCCTCCAGTGGATCGCATCGTGGGGCTGGACCAGGTGACGGGCATCACGGAGACGGCGTTCGGCTCTGCCTACAAGACCAAGAAGGGCATGTTCCGCACCGTGGGCCAGCTCTACAAGGAGTCCCTGACCAAGCTGATGGCCACGCTGCGCAACACCAACCCCAACTTCGTGCGCTGCATCATCCCCAACCACGAGAAGAGGGTAGGTGGGGCTGCAGGCCACTCCTGGCTCTTGCCTCTCATTGTTCTCACCTCACCGAGCCCTGCCTCCTCTCTGCGCTTTCCTCCTCTGTTACTGTGAAATTCTTATGAAAAGTAAAATTCACTGGGGTTTTTTCTCTTGAGAAGCTGAGAAGCCTCAGAGGAAAAGAAAAGCAATAATTATTTGCTGCTGTGGAATGCAGTAGGTGCATCTTTGATTAGTCCATGTAGATTGTTTCTACTTAATGACCAACCATGGTCCAGTTGTTTCGGACTCTCTGAGTGTCACAAGCTTTTGTTATTATTCCATTCCATTCCATTCCATTCCATTCCATTCCATTCCATTCCATTCCATTCCATTCCATTCCATTCCTTCCCTTTCTAGCTTTCTGTCTGTATCTTTTCTCTATTCTTTTTAGTATAAAATTTATAACATAATACAATATAATACAATATGATATATAATATAATATAATATAATATAATATAATATAATATAATATAATACAATACAATACAATACAATATAATATAACATTATATATCAGCCTTCTGAAACATAGAGTCAAGATTCTCATCTCTTCCTCATCCTGGCACCCTCAAACACAACCACACTTCTCCACTCACAGTTTGATTGGCACAGCTGTCACACTGAGCAGTGTCCTCTCAGAATTCCCTGCACCTTCCCTGACCCACTCACTTGGCTTCTGGCCTGAAACACTGAAGGTACAGTTTGCCATTAATACCAATTAAAATAACCTGTGTTTTGTTTTGTCCAGGCTGGAAAACTGGACCCACACCTGGTTCTAGATCAGCTCCGGTGCAACGGGGTTTTGGAAGGAATAAGGATTTGTCGGCAGGGATTCCCAAACAGGATCGTGTTCCAGGAATTCAGGCAGAGGTAACAGCAGCAGCCACAGCCTTTTGAGCTCTTAGGAGCTAAAGTTCCTTTTTAAATAATTGAAGACCCCACAGTCCTCCCTTCTCCCCCAGCCCAGCTCAAAGAAAATCAAAACCTGATTGTGAGGCCTTGAACTTCATGTGTTTAACTACTGCTGTTTATTCTGAAGGCAGTGGGCAAGGGGAAACAATCCAAAACTGGCTGCTGGAAAATTTCCTGGAGGAATTCCCTAACTGTGCACTTGGTCACTGTAGTTTGGCTATAAGTTTATACTATAAACCACATTGCTGATTGCTGAGTGTAAAGGTGTTTTTCCATTTATGCTATAAGTTTATATTATAAATTACACTGCTTATTGCTGAGTGTAAAGGTGTTTTTTCATTTACCTTCCAGGTATGAGATCCTGACTCCCAATGCAATTCCCAAAGGTTTCATGGATGGTAAGCAAGCCTGTGAGCGTATGGTAAGTGTTCATAGCTAAGTATTGTCTAAACATTGAAAAATTCCCCTAAATTGTCCTTTTCTTGGCGTAACAAGAACGGCCTTGCCTGTCTGTTCAGATCAGAGCCTTGGAGCTGGACCCCAACTTGTACAGAATTGGGCAGAGCAAGATCTTCTTCCGAGCTGGAGTGCTGGCACACCTGGAGGAGGAGCGGGACCTGAAGATCACAGACATCATCATCTTCTTCCAGGCAGTGTGCAGGGGCTACCTGGCCAGGAAGTGAGTGTGCTCTGGGACTGCATCTTCCCTTGGGTCTCTCAAGCCCCTCTGACAGGGAGCTGTGCTTTAAAACTTGAATTTCAGGACGCATTTTCTCAGAGTGTTGCCTGAAGAACTGTAATTGCACTCTGGGTATTCAGAGGGTTTTTGCCTGGGAAGAATTTTCACCTTCATTCCTTGGCAATATCCCCTCTCCCTGCTCATTCCTTTGTGGCACACACAGCCCTTTACAGTGTGCAAATTCCTTTGTCTCTCCTCCTGTCCCACTGGAGGTTCCTGGAAGTTCTTTGGAAAGCTGCTTTTTAAAAATTAAAGTAGCTAATCCATCCTGATTTTGTCTTTTTTAGAAAAAAACCTGCTGAGATTAAGAGCAAGCAGCATTTTTAATTATGGGAAATGGTGAATGCAGCTCTTGCTCTGACTCTGTAGGAGCAAGAACTCATAAATTCAGTGTAGTTACTGAAACTTATACAGAAGCCTATTTATGGTCTGTAAGTGTTGTAGGGTTGGGTAACCTAAAAATTAAATGATGGTCAGCTGTATTTAACACATTTATTTATTTAAATTTTCTGTCTTCAGGGCCTTTGCAAAGAAGCAGCAGCAGCTGAGTGCACTGAAAATCCTGCAGAGGAATTGTGCTGCATATTTGAAGCTGAGGCACTGGCAGTGGTGGAGAGTCTTCACCAAGGTTCCTTCTGTTCTGTTCTTTTCTGTTTCTTTCTCCTGTAAATAGCTGAGTGCAGGCTCTCACATCTCCCTTCCACACCTTTGCAGGTGAAGCCTCTTCTGCAGGTCACTCGTCAGGAAGAAGAGCTCCAAGCCAAGGATGAGGAGCTGATGAAGGTGAAGGAAAAACAGACAAAAGTGGAGGCAGAGCTTGAGGAAATGGAAAGGAAACATCAACAGGTTTGTGTCCAAGATCAGCTTTTGCTGTGCAGGACATGGATTGTGCTCTGTCCCATGGGAGGGACAAGTGACATCCTCAGGGATGGGGACTGGGACTGGCCAGAAGTGGCAGGACCAGCCCATGGCCCTGCTGTGCCACTCTGCAGGAAATGCTGCTGGAGCCAGAGCTGCTGTGCTCTGGACTGCTGCTAAAGCCTCTTCTGGAAGTCCTTGGTTTGGGATGTGGACTTGGGAGGCAGGAGCTGGGGCAGAACGTGGCCTTTGGTACCTTTGTGGCTGTCACAGGTGTCATCTCTCCCGAGAGTCTCTGAAGTGTCATTTTTAAAGCTTCACTGCCTTTTGTATTTGCAGGTGCTGGAGGAGAAGAACATCCTTGCAGAGCAGCTCCAGGCTGAGACAGAGCTCTTTGCAGAGGCTGAGGAGATGAGGGCTCGCTTGGCTGCCAAAAAGCAAGAGCTGGAAGAAATTCTCCATGATTTGGAGTCCAGGGTTGAGGAGGAGGAGGAAAGAAACCAAATATTGCAGAATGAGAAGAAGAAGATGCAGGGCCATATCCAGGTATGGTTCTCAGTGACTGGAGGTGAAGTAGGATGGGGAAGCTCCCTCAGCATCCCTGCAGGACAGAGGAATTTGGCTCCTGAGTGGAATGATTTTTTATTTCTCTTCTCTTCCTGTGTTGAGTGTGATGAGCTCTGTGTGGTCTCAGGCAGGTGAGGAGAGAAAGCAAAACCAGGACTGTCCTGGCAGGGTAAAGGAAGGTGTCAGGATGTCCTGGCAGTGTGTGCTGAGGGATAATTAAAGGCAGCAAAGTGCTCTGAGAGGGCAGGAGCTGCACAGGGCTTGGGGACAGACTGATGGGATGGTGTCACTTGTGGATGTTCCTTTTGGACTGAAATCCAGGGGACGTCATGAAGGATTTTACTCATTTGACTTCACTAAGACAATGTCATTTCCTCCAATTACTTGATTGAGGTTTTTTTGACAATCAGATTATTTAGATGCTTCCTTTTAAATAACAGTGGCCCTGAAACAGGGAGTAGCTGAGAATGTACTTGTCTTTAAAAATATTGAAAGTAGATGAAGAGGAAATAAACTTCACTTCTCACGACTTTTGATGCAGTTTAAAAATGTCTGTTAATCATATTTAAATGAATCATGTTTAAACCCTCAGAAGCACAGGGCATTATTGCTTTTTAACTCTTTGTTCAATGGCTGAACTGGCTCAGCTGTGGCACTGAAATAAGGGGAGCTGTTTCCTGTGGAATCTCTCCCAGATCCTGGTGGTTTTCCACCAGGTGCCCCATTCAGGTGCAGTGTGCTGGGAAGGCTCTGCCATAAAGCCTGACCTGATTGGTTGTCATTAATTACAGATTTTTTATTTTGTAGTTGGAATTAGGAAGGTGAAGGCTGTGGCAGTGAGTGTTTCCTAGAGAGCACATTTCACCCAAAGCTGGAATCCAGAGCACCAAAAATTCCATGTGCATCCCATGGCCCTTCATTCCTTGCCAGATCATTGATCCTGGACATGAATCTAACAGAGCAAATGTGGCTTTGGTGTGTGTTAGGGCCAGAGGCTTCCCAAGTAACACATCTCTGTCACTAATTAAAAAAGCCTCAGTGCCCCCCCTGGATAGCCTGGAAGATGCACAGGTGCAGTTGTGTCTCTCCCCAGGACCTGGAGGAACAGCTTGATGAGGAGGAGGGAGCTCGGCAGAAGCTGCAGCTTGAAAAAGTGACAGCTGAAGCAAAGATCAAGAAGATGGAGGAGGAGATCCTGCTGTTGGAGGACCAAAATTCCAAATTTCTGAAGGTGGGAGCAGTGTGCAGGGTGGAGGTGCCCAGGGACAGCTCCCAAAGTGCTGTCACAGGGTCTGGGACACCTGGACACTTTGGGATGTGACTGGAGATGGCTTTGGGCTGACATTGCAGGGGGAGTTTGTCACACACTCTTCCCAGTTTCATGACTCTCCCAAATCCTAGAGCTGGAAAAGTGGTTTAATGGTTTATAGCTGCCATTGTTCTCTGCAGACAGATTTCCAGTGCTGCCCTAAAGCCAGGCCTGCTGTGTGCTGAATTCCAGGTCTTTCCTGGAAAATAAGTGTTCATGGTTCCAAACAATTCCAGCTGATCCTTGATATTGACAATCACTTGAAATGAAATCTGTAACAGAAACAAAATCTGTAATAGAATCTTGTGCTCTCTGACAGCCCTCTGTGTGTTCTGTGCATTCCTTTATTTGCACTGCTTAGGGACTCTGGAAGTTATTTTGTGTTGAAGTAATTTTGTTGTTGTTTGTTGTGTTGAAGTTATTTTGAAGTTGTTTTCCCTCCCCTTCCTCCTGCCCAGGAAAAGAAGCTGATGGAGGATAGGATTGCTGAATGCTCTTCTCAGCTGGCTGAAGAAGAAGAAAAAGCCAAAAACTTGGCCAAACTGAAGAACAAGCAGGAAATGATGATCACTGATTTGGAAGGTTTGTTGTGCCTGGAATGGGCTGGGAGCAGCCCAGGAGGGATGGATCCTTGGGGCAGGGCTGCTGCTCCTGCCAGGTCCTGGAGGAAAGCTGTGCCTCTGCCTGGTCTGGCTGCTCAGTCTGCCTCCTTTGAACTTGTCAGGGTTTTATTTCATGTCCTCTGTAGACACACTCAGAAGTTCCTGCTGTTGCCTGTGTCCATTAGCACCAGGGGAGAACATCCTGGCTCCTGGAGGCTTCTCCCACTTTCCTCTAACACAGAGCAGTGTATTCCTGCAGGAATGGCACTCCTTAGGCTTCCAGGATTGTTTTTCAATAAGCAAATCTCAATTGTTTTGCTTTTCTTAATATTTATCTTCATTATATTTGTAGATATATTTTATTTTGTAGTGCTTTTTTTATTGAGCAGCCTGCTCTGGTGGAAGGTGTCCTGCCCAAGGCAGGGGCTGGAGTGAGCTGAGCTTTAAGGCCTCTTCCAACCCAAACCATTCCATGATTCCAGTCATGGTTCCAGTCCTTTAGCCATTTATTTCTGACTGTTTTGCCACTGTTGTCACAAGTGAAACCCACCCCATATGCAACCCTTCTTGATTTTGTGTTGTTTTATTTTAATTACTATAGATACTGTGCAACATTAATGAGCTGCCAAGTCAAAGTTGCAAAATAACAGAGAAAGTTGCTCTGTGAGCCCTAATTTGGGAATGGTTCTTGCACTTGGTGTGCTGGGGCCTGTCCTGGTGCATTTTTTAAGGCTGATGTGCTTCTGGAAGGATATCAGAGTTTTACCTTATCTGTGTAGGCAGGTGTTGAGCTAACAGGGGTAGCAGTGATTGATGAGCCTTGTCTTCCACAGCTCCATTCAGAGGCTTTAAGGTGGGTCTAAGTAAGCTTTACTCACTGGAAAATAATTCTGAAGTACTCTGTGCTCAAATCAAGAGACAACGTGACAGATGTGTTTGGTTACAGAGCCATTCCAAGACTGATGGCCTTAGAAGTGGAAATTAAAGCTTATATTTAAGGCATGCAATTTTTTGGCTAGGAAAGCAGGGTAAAATGATATTTACTCTTGGAGATGACTCAAGAAGCCATTAAGGTCTCTGCTAGAGTCTAGGCACTGTTTTTGGGGAAAAAAATTAATTCAGTTTGCTGTGAACTCTCTCAATTACAAAATTGTGTCTTGTGACTCTGCTGTAAGTGTCACTCACCAGGAACCTCACGTAGAAACAGAGGGGAAAGTACAAATCCTTTGGAATGTGAAAGTGCTTGGGGAAAAGCAGTGTTACCTTAGGTTGTCTGGAAAACCCCAGCCAGCCCAGGGTGCCTCTGAGGGGTTCCTGCCCATGGCTCCCTTTCCATCTAGTCCAGAAGGAGCTTTGGGAGGGCTGTGAGGGAAATCCCTGCACTGAGGAGCCACAAAGGATTGAACAGGGGAATGAACTCTGCTGGCACCTGGAACTGTACCTTTGTGCCACTGCCCTTAGAGCTGGGCTGAGGCTGTGCTCAGCAAGGCTGGGACCTGCTGCAGCCCTGCTCAGCTTGGGCAGCTCTGCCAGGCTGTGCCCAGCAAGGCTGGGACCTGCCAGGTGTGCCCAGCAAAGCTCAGCTCTGCCAGGCTGTGCTCAGCAAGGCTGGGACCTGCTGCAGCCCTGCTCAGCTTGGGCAGCTCTGCCAGGCTGTGCCCAGCAAAGCTGAGCCCTGCTCAGCCCTGCCAGGTGTGCTCAGCAAGGCTGGGACCTGCTGCAGCCCTGCTCAGCCCTGCCAGGCTGTGCCCAGCAAAGCTGAGCCCTGCCAGGTGTGCCCAGCCAAGCTGAGCCCTGCCAGGCTGTGCCCAGCAAAGCTGAGCCCTGCTCAGCCCTGCCAGGTGTGCTCAGCAAGGCTGGGACCTGCTGCAGCCCTGCTCAGCCCTGCCAGGCTGTGCCCAGCAAAGCTGAGCCCAGCCAAGCTGAGCCCTGCCAGGCTGAGCCCAGCCAGGCTGTGCCCAGCCAAGCTGAGCCCAGCCAAGCTGAGCCCAGCCAAGCTGAGCCCTGCTGGGCTGTGCCAGCCCTGCCAGGTGTGCCCAGCCAAGCTGAGCCCTGCCAGGTGTGCCCAGCCAAGCTGAGCCCTGCCAGGCTGTGCCAGCCCTGCCAGGTGTGCCCGGGCAGGGCAGAGCAGGGGCTGGGTTGCTGTGGCCCTGCTGGTGGGGTGCTTGTCCCAAAAAGCTCCTCAGGGCTGGATGTCCCAGCTGCACCATAAATCACTGGCAGGGAGCTGTCAGGGCTGCAGAGTTTTGCTAAACATTGGTGGGATGTGATTAAACAGCACAGATTCTTGTAAAATGGTTTATTCAAGTTTACTTTAAGCTGTGCCATTTTCCAGCAGATTTTTGGAGTCTGGCCTGGCCCTTCCAAAGCCATGCAATTGTTCCAGTCCACAGTTTATCTTCTTTTTTTGGTGTTGATGTCTGTGATTATCTGGCCTAACAGCTCAAGCTGCTCTATTAGTTCCCACTCCTTCTTTTCTACCAAGATGTTTCTTTGCCTCATCCCAAGCTATTCACAGTTGTCAGAGACTTTCCCCTGACTTCCTGGCGAAGTCATGCAGTTCTCCTTTGCTATTTCATTTTTCTGCAGGCTGGAGAGAGAATTGAGGCAGCATAAATTAAACTTCCCACCCTTCCTGCCACCCCAGAGTCCCTGAGGGTGACAAGAAGGACAATTCCATAGGAATTGAATTCTTTGCTTCCTTCAGAACGCCTGAAAAAGGAGGAGAAGACCCGCCAGGAGTTAGAAAAAGCTAAAAGGAAACTGGATGGGGAAACTACAGACCTGCAGGACCAAATAGCTGAGCTGCAAGCCCAGATTGAGGAGCTGAAGATCCAGCTGGCCAAGAAGGAGGAGGAGCTGCAGGCTGCTGTGGCCAGGTCAGAGCAGGACAAAGCTGCTCCCAACAAGGGAATTTCACAGTCAGGGCTGGCGTGCTGCAGTGCAGCCAGCTCTGGAGCCCTGTGCTGTGCACAGCCAGGGAAATTCCCAGCAGTTCAGGGATCCCCAGCATCCTGCCTCTGCAAACCTGCACAGAGAAGAAGTTGCACGTGGTGTAACAGTGTTTGGGTTCTGGAAGATTTTTTAGTCTCCCAAAATTCGGCCTCAGGAGGGAAAAATGTGTATTTCTCTTAAAGTGCTGGGCAGGACAGACTTTGTCTGGGTTTGGGTGATACTCCATGTCATGCTGATGCCACCTGGATTTTTTAAATAGAATTTTGCAGGAAGAGAAAATTCTACAGATGGAACATCTCTGGGGCAGTGTTGAGATCTACAAAACTGGAATATTTGACTGTAAACTAAAGCTTGATACCTGTGACAGTGCACCTTGGTTTTATCTGTGGTTCCTGTCATCCATCCCTGGAGGTGTCCAGGCTGGACAGGGCTGGAGAACCTGGGGTAGTGGAAGGTCTCCCGGCCCATGAAGGGGTGGGAATTTGGTGATGTTTAAGGTTCCACCCCCTCCATTCTATAAATGTTGGTATTTATTTTATTCCAGAGAAGTTCAGCTGGGCTTGTAGCTAATTAACAGGGGTTCTGAGGGAGGGGCAGTCCCAGTAACTGTGGTGCCTGTTTGACAGGGGGGATGAGGAGGCAGTGCAGAAGAACAATGCACTGAAG
Source organism: Passer montanus (assembly GCF_014805655.1). NCBI lineage: Eukaryota > Metazoa > Chordata > Aves > Passeriformes > Passeridae > Passer > Passer montanus. The sequence goes on from NW_024361386.1 coordinate 98,438, forward strand.
GTGATCAGGGAGCTGCAGGCTCAGATTGCAGAGCTCCAGGAGGATCTGGAGTCTGAGAAGGCCTCAAGGAACAAGGCAGAAAAGCAGAAAAGGGATCTGAGTGAAGAGCTGGAGGCTTTGAAAACTGAACTGGAAGATACTTTGGATACCACTGCAGCACAGCAAGAGCTCAGGTAGGGCCATGGTCTGTGTAAGCAAGCAGCACTGGAATTCCTCTGAGATTTATAAAAAACTGAAATGCTGATTTTTTTGATGACCCCTCCAGGACAAAGCGAGAGCAGGAGGTGGCTGAGCTGAAGAAAGCAATTGAGGAGGAAACCAAAAACCACGAAGCCCAGATCCAGGAGATCAGGCAGAGGCATGCCACTGCCCTGGAGGAGCTCTCTGAACAGCTTGAGCAGGCCAAAAGGGTGAGAGGAAAATGAACTTTCTGCTCCAGGGCTTTTTATGAGTACCACAGGCAGCATGGTTCCTCCCAGGAGACCTGGGCTGAGGCTTTCCATGCTCACAGAGCTAAGCTGTCCTCTGAAAATCCACCCTATAGCTGACATTTCTCCTGTTGGTTTGACAGTTTGCAGCTGTTCAGCAGCACATCTGTGCTGTGCCCTCTGGTCACCAGCAGCAGAGGCACAGGTGGCTCACATGGCTCTTGTTCAAAATAAGAATTATTCCAAAAAAAGAAGTGTCTGGTTTTGGAAATTACACCTGGGGTCATTCACAAATGTGTGTGTGGACAGTTCCTGTCCTGTGGTGGTTTTTATGTATTGTGAATACTGCACAAGCTTCCTTAGTACTCTAAATTAAGAGAGAAATGTAGTAGTTAAACAATGATTTTCACCAGCTTTATTCACCTGAAAATCTTCTGCATGTCTTCTGCTCCTTATTCAATAAATATTCTCAATAGGAGCATGAAAAGATGGAAGAATACCCTGCAATCTGAAACAAAGCTCCTGTGACAGGGGGTGTCAGCTCTGTGGTACAGCAGAAGTGACACTTAAACATCCCTGGTGCCAGGGATGGCTTTTTGAAAGGCTCCTTGCAAACGTCAGTGCAGAGCTGAGCATTGCTTTGTTCTGCACTCCCAGGCTGCTCTGCCCACTCAAATCAGGGCAGCTCTGGTTCATGTCTTCCCTTTTGTTTCTGTGAGATGAGCCATGCTCATCTCTTCATGGGCACATTCCTTGCTGCTTGCAGTGCTACCAAAACAGTCATTTCCAGTGCTGCCATCCCAGATCCTGCCCTGCTGCTGCTCCCTCACCTGGGGAGAGCAGCCTGGCTCCCCCAGCCTCTGCTGGCACCCCCAGTGTTCCACAGCAGCATCCCAGCCCTGCTGAGCCCCTGGCTTCCCTCTGGGCATGGAGATCTGCACAATCATCTGTGCCAGGAAGCACTCACCTGCAGCCAGGGGTTGAACTTCTTCCCTTTTGTCTTCCCTAGTTCAAAGCAAACCTTGAAAAGAACAAGCAAGGCTTGGAGTCTGACAACAAGGAGCTGGCCTGTGAGGTGAAGGTGCTGCAGCAGGTCAAGGCAGAGTCTGAGCACAAGAGGAAGAAACTCGATGCTCAGGTGCAGGAGCTGACTGCAAAGGTGTCAGAAGGGGAGAGGCTGAGGGTGGAGCTGGCTGAGAAGGCAAACAAGCTGCAGGTAAGGCTCTGGAAACCCTAAAATCCTGAAAAACGGTGTCCAGAAATGGCCTGTGGCTGATGTGGGAGGTGACCTGGCCTCAGCAGGGCTCTCGTGGACCTGGGAGGCCTCACAGTGGTGCTGTGACATCAATCCTGAACGGCCTGGGCTGTGTGAGAGCTGCAGTGCCTTGGGAGGATGTGCTTCCACCCTGGACACAAATCCTGCAGGGAGCTCTGCCCAGGCCAGCTGAGCCAGGGTTGGCTTGGCTGGGAGCTGAGTGGAGTGGGCTGAGCTTTTCCTTAAGGATGAACAAAAAGTGATGGTGGCCACAGGTTTGGGTTGGTGCTCCAGGCTGGGGGCCTGGCAGGGAGGGGCTGCAAGCACAGGCCCATTTTTGTGGGAAATGGAACAAACAGGAAAAATGCAGCCATGGCTGACTTTGAACCACAGCAGTGAGGGCTGCAGGTAAATCCAGGTGAAGCTCTTCCAGAAGGGAATGGCCCAGCTCTCTGGGGGGAAGCTTTCAGGCTGTCTCAGGGTATATAAAAGTGTAGCCCAAAATAATAAGTTGGCACCTGGCAGGAACCTTTCCTCTTGCAGTGATGCTTCAGACCCTGATGATCCCTGAATTAATGCTTGCATGAAATAGATGGTCCTGGAATTAAAAATAACATTAAAGTGTGAATGCAGGGATCAGAGCAAAGTGCTAAATATCAGACTAGCTCTGGTTTTGTTACTGCACTTCAGCACTGACATTCAGCTTCCCTTTTGTAGCCAAACTTCAGTGGTTCTAGCTTGCTGTCTCCCTCTCTTGGGCTCTGTACCTGGAGTTTGCTGAGGTTCTGTGCCCTGCAGTCCCAGCCCCAGTGGGATTTGGGCTGTGCTCTCACCTTTGGGCTGTTGCTTTGCAGAATGAGCTGGACAATGTCTCCAGTCTGCTGGAGGAGGCAGAGAAGAAAGGCATCAAGTTTGCCAAGGATGCAGCCAGCCTGGAATCCCAGCTCCAGGACACACAGGTGAGTGTGCAGCAGAGCTGAGCTTGGCCCTGCAGCTCTGCTCCTCAGGGAAGTGCTGACTGCTGACAGAAAACACATTTCCATGCTTTGGAAAGCCCCTGGGCTGCATTTCCTGTTCTGCCCAGTCAAATGGGATGGATGGGGATGGCTCAGCCACGTGGGGAGCCAAGTTTTCATTCTCTGAGCTTCACTTCCTGATTGCTGGTCGTTCTGTTTTATGTCTTTGTCTCTGAGGCAGATAAGAATCAAATAAAAAAACCCTTTCCAGGCAAAATTTAATGTCAATATCCTTGGGATATATGAGGAGCAACAGTCTTCTGCTGACAGCTTCAAATTCTTACAGCTGAAGTTCAAACTGTCAGGTTTTGGCTCTTAATTAAGAAAATGCAGCTTTCTGCAGATAATCATCACTTCAATATATTTTATCTTGCCTGTATTAAAGTTCTAATGGTGGCCAGTTAACTCTGAATAATGTTAATGACAGCTGGGGGGTTTGTAGGGAGCAGGATGGGGGTTGCACCTTCCATTACTTTGTAATGACAGAAGTTTCCACCTTTAAAGTGACCTTTATATTTAAACAGTGCAGCAAACCTGGAAGCATGCTGCCATTGCAGCATTTGCTGCTCCACGTTCTTCCCAGGTGGTTTTTAATAGGTGCTCTGTGCTTGTCTGAAAAAGAAAAAATACATTTTGAAGGTGATTTTTGGGCTAGTGCCTTGAAAGGTGGGAAGGTGTCATCCCTTAATTTCTAGAACAGACTGGTATGGGTTCCCTGACCAGAGATCTGCTTTAGGAAGGTTTAAATGTGCCCAAAATGAATGGTCAGTGGCTTTTTGAGACCCCAAATAACAGATAGCTTCATAAAGCATGTCCTTGTCCCAAAATCTGAGGGAAAATGAACCTGAAGTCCCCGTGTGGGGCTGTGGGTGTTCAGAGCACACTCAGCCCTGCCCATGCTGTGTCCCAGGAGCTGCTCCAGGAGGAAACCCGCCAGAAGCTCAACCTCAGCAGCAGGATAAGGCAGCTGGAGGAGGAGAAGAACAACCTGCAGGAGCAGCAGGAGGAGGAGGAGGAGGCCAGGAAGAACCTGGAGAAGCAGATGCTGGCCCTGCAGGCCCAGGTAGGCTGCTGTGAGAGGCAGACCTTGTGTGAGCAGCTGTCCCAAAGTGTTCCAGAGCTTTGGGGAGCAATAATGAACTTCCACGGGTGCTGGAGCAGATTTTGGAGTGAAGCTTCCATTGCAGTAGTGCTGTGTCCCCTGAGCTGTGATGGGCAGGGCTCAGGCCTCTGAGAGCCCGAGAGCTGCCAGGTTCTGTGCTCCCTTAGCTTGCAGGAGCAGCACTTTGCCCCTGTGCCTCTCCCCTCTCCTGATGCCCTAAGGGCCTCCTCTTGCTCTTGGTGAATTGCAGCTGGCTGAGGCCAAGAAGAAGGTGGACGATGACTTGGGAACCATCGAAGGGCTGGAGGAGACCAAGAAGAAGCTGCTGAAGGACATGGAGTCCCTAAGCCAGCGCCTGGAGGAGAAGGCTCTGGCTTATGACAAGCTGGAGAAGACCAAGAACCGCCTGCAGCAGGAGCTGGATGACCTGATGGTGGACCTGGACCACCAGCGCCAGATCGTCTCCAACCTGGAGAAAAAGCAGAAGAAGTTTGATCAGGTACTGCAGTCTGCTGTCACCTGCTGGCTTTCTAGGGTTTCTAAATGGCACTTGTTGTGTTGCTGAGCTGTGTGTGAAGAGGGTCTGGCTGTGCTGTGGTTGTTGATAGACCTGTGGGCAGCCTGTGTTAGGAGCAATGTGTCACTCCCAGCTCTGGGAGCCAAATGCCATCTCCGAGGCTTGTCAGAGCAAGGGATCAGCTCTTCATGCAGAAAGGAGAATTATGCTGGAACAAAAACTTTAGTTTCATTGCAATCCCTCAAGGTAGGCTAAAGAAGGACCTGAAAGATGGGAATCATATGAAACTCGAGTCTTGATGAGTAGCTTGCTTTCCTCCTGTAGCTGTTCTCTCACTGACACTTTGCTCACAGCTGAGGGACCAGGCAGCTCCTGAAGGCCAGTTAAACTCAGGGCATGAGCCACTTCCTGAGTAGAACACTGAGGCAGGAAGGACCTGAGTGTGGAGCTCAGGAGATGCATTCATGGTTTCTCGTGTCCAGATGCTGGCAGAAGAAAAGAACATTTCTGCCAGGTATGCAGAGGAGCGAGACCGTGCTGAGGCAGAGGCCAGGGAGAAGGAAACCAAAGCCCTGTCCCTGGCCCGGGCCCTGGAGGAGGCCCTGGAAGCCAAGGAGGAATTTGAAAGGCAGAACAAGCAGCTGCGTACAGATATGGAAGACTTGATGAGCTCCAAGGATGATGTGGGCAAAAATGTGAGTATGGCTCCACAGCCTGTTTGTTAGAGACTGGGAAAACTCCCTGGCTGCACAAGGGGCTGTGCACCAGAGCAGAACTTCCTGAAGCTCACCAGAATGCTGGAGGAATTAATGCCCAGCATAATGAACATCTTCCAAGCTGCATTCTCCCCCTCATGCAGATCCCAGATACCAGTTTGGTGCTTTTGGGTCAGTGGAGGTGGGACTGCAGTCAGACAGAGCTGCTCACGTGTTGCAGCTGTGGCAGATCAGGCAGCCACCTCCCCATTTTTGTGTTGCTGGGTATATTTATTGTGTATAAATGAGGGATAATGGGGATTTCTGTTACCTTTGGTCAAGCTGAGCTGCAGGACATGGCTGAAGCAAAGGCAGAGCAGAACTGTGACCCTTCAGTGTCCTCCTCCTGCACCCAGCTGAGGCAAAGGCCCCTGCCCTTCCCTGATGGGCACTGTGTCCCTGTGCCCAGCCCCACATCCTTACCCAAGGATCAGATTTCCCCTTTGCCAGCCTGGGTAGGGGGTGGGTGTGCCCTGGCACCGTGGGGCCTCTGCTGTGGCTCCCTGTGCAGCTCAGGGTGCCCAGGGCACTCACTGCCCTCCCTGAGCTGCTCTGCCCTGGGAGGCCCCTCAAGGACAGGCTCTGAGCAGAGTTTGGGCTGCAGGTCCACGAGCTGGAGAAGTCCAAGAGAACCCTGGAGCAGCAGGTGGAGGAGATGAGGACTCAGCTGGAGGAGCTGGAGGATGAGCTGCAGGCCACAGAAGATGCCAAGCTCCGCCTGGAGGTGAACATGCAGGCCATGAAGGCCCAGTTTGACAGAGATCTGCAAGCCAGAGATGAGCAGAACGAGGAGAAGAAGAGGATGCTGGTGAAACAAGTACGTGTGTTTTACTTTGTGCTGCAGTCAGGAGGGGAGGAAGGGCTTTGGCCAGAACTCTGGGCCTCTGTGCTGCCAGAAAAAGAAACCCCTTTGCTTAAAGATTCCATCCAGTGGAAACCCCAGACCAGAGCATTTTTGCAAAGCATACAGTGGTTCTGGCTGAGGGCTGGCCACTGTCCCCAGGCAGGGCCAGGGGGTGCTGCTGGCCTCCAAAGCCACTCCACAGGTTTGGCTGTTGCTGCCTGGCTGTACTCCCAGCACAGGGACACCCCAGCTGCATTTTCTAGCCCGTCTTGTTTGATGTCCAGGAACAAATCCATGGATGCTGAGATAGACTTTTAAATTAACTGAACAGTTTCCTAAATGGAAATCATGGCAGAGCTTTCAGGTTTCCAGACTTGAGAAATCTGGGAACACAGAGATCAGAAGAGCCTCAAGAAATGCCTTTAGAGGATCATGCTGAGTTCTAAATCAACATTAAGTGTTCAGCAATAAACCAGCCAATATTTCAAGATTTATCCCAAGAAAACAAAAACTGAGAATCACCAGTGTAGAGCTGTCCTAGGAATAAACCTGGCCTGCAGGGTTTGGAAGGCCACTGCAGGGCAAAGTTGCTGTTGTCTGGACTGGACAAGAGCTCCTGACCTTGCACTGGGAGGGAGATTTGCTTCAAAACAGAATATTCTTTCATGTTGGTAAGCTGTGGCATTTCTGGCTCAGTTTGTTTTTGCATAGGTTTGGCTCAGTCCATGTTGCCTGGCTGTTCACACACTCCTGTTTTGTTTTATTTTGGGAAAAGAAGTTGTTGGTGTATAAGTGCCAGTAACAGGCTGTTCAAAGGGAATGGTTTCATTGTTTTCTTGAGACAATGAGGTGATTCTACTTCTCATTTTCCATCAGAGTTGGCTCCATCTGCCCCGGAGCCATCCCCTGGGGTGGGTGGCAGTGGTGGGCAGGAGGCTGAAATGGAAATGCTGCAGAAGCTGAGTCCTTTCCTGGCCTTTCCCTTGTGCTCAGTGCAGAGATCTCTGATCCCTGTGGGACCTGGCCTTGCCCTGTGCCATGGGGAGGGGTCCCCGTGCCCTGGGCAGCCCCTGGGTGCCAGGCTGGCCCTGCCCTCGTGCCCGGGTGCCAGGCTGGCCCTGCCCTGCCTGCCTGCCTGCCTGCCTGGCAGGGCTGATGCTTCGTGCCCGGGTGCCAGGCTGGCCCTGCCCTGCCTGCCTGGCAGGGCTGATGCTGCCCTCGTGCCCAGGTGCGGGAGCTGGAGGCCGAGCTGGAGGACGAGCGCAAGCAGCGCGCGCTGGCCGTGGCAGCCAAGAAGAAACTGGAGATGGACCTGAAGGACCTGGAGGGGCAGATAGAGGCTGCCAACAAGGCTCGGGATGAAGCCATCAAACAGCTGAGGAAGCTGCAGGTAGGCCCAGCTGGGTTGTGTCCTGGCAGCTGCCCAGGGGCTGCAGCCAGGGGCAGGAGGAGAGCCAGACTCCACTGATGGGTCTGAGTGTCCAGCCTGAATTATCCTCTAGGCAAAACTCATCCTTTCATAGAATCACAGGATGCTTTGGGTTGGAAGGGATCCTGAAGCGAATCTTGTTCCAAACTCCCCTGCCCACCAAACCACCTTCCACATCTCTGGCAGTGCCCAAGGCCAGGTTGGACAGGGCTTGGAGCAGCCTGGGACACTGGAAGGTGTCCCTGCCATGGCAGGGGTGGCACTGATGATAATTAAGGACCCTTCCAGCTCAGGTCATTCTAAGCTTCCACTCTGTAATTCCATGGAATGCTTGAAGTTTTGCAGTGTGATATTTGCAACCAGGCATTGAGGGGTGGAAAGATGAGGAAATGAAATTTTAGAATTCAGAAGAACTGGAAATGCCTTTAACAGGAATGAAGCCACTTTGGGAGAACAGCGTTATCTCTTAGGGGCTGAAATGCTTCAGAGCTGGGTTGGTTTGACTGTCCTGGTGCAGCCTGGCTGTGCCTCACCCTGCTCTCCACCTGCAGGCTCAGATGAAGGACTACCAGCGGGAGCTGGAAGAGGCCCGAGCATCCAGGGATGAGATCTTTGCCCAGTCCAAAGAGAGTGAGAAGAAGCTCAAAAGTCTCGAAGCAGAAATACTCCAGCTCCAAGAGGTGAGATGGAAATTCAAGAGATTGTTTTTCTTGTCCCTGTGCCTCTCCTGTCTGCTTCAGCTGCAAGGCTTGCAGCAGTTGCCCCCACTCAGCACACTTCCCTTGCAGCCTTCACAGATAAGCTGGCACTGCCTGGGGCTCCTCCAGGTGGCCTTGGGTGGCCTTCAGAGCTCAGTGTGGCACTTGTAGAGCATTTCATTGTCCTTAGGAAATGCTTGAGTGCTTCTGCCACTTAATGCAGATGTACAATCTGAGGTTCAGTGCTGGGTGTGCTGTTGTGCTGAAGCTTTTTAATTTTTATTCTCTTGTCTTCATGCTGAGAACTCTGTGAGAACCTAAAACATTTGCTTAATTTAGCACCACTTTACATTGACTGTGTCTACCAGAGCATGGGGCACAGTGGTTTCTCCTGCTGCTGAGGGCTGGGGAGTTACTGATCTTCACAGATTTTTTCCCTTTGCTTTGGTTGGGGAAGGATTCATGGACAGGGAGAAGTAACTGCACTGGGCAGTGAGGGAACATCCAGCTGATCCATAAAACCCCTGGAATATCCCAGTTCACAGCTTCTCCCAGAGGCTGTTTGGGGCTGTGTCTGCAGAGGGTGTGGGATTCCTGGGCTGTGTCTGCAGAGGGTGTGGGGTTCCCGGGCTGTGTCTGCAGAGGGTGTGGGATGGCTGGGCTGTGTCTGCAGAGGGTGTGGGATTCCTGGGCTGTGTCTGCAGAGGGTGTGGGGTTCCCGGGCTGCCCTGACTGTTCCCACCCTGCAGGAGTTCGCGGCGTCGGAGCGCGCGCGGCGGCACGCGGAGCAGGAGCGCGACGAGCTGGCAGACGAGATCGCCAACAGCGCCTCTGGGAAGTGAGTCAGGCTGTGCCTGGGGCAGGGAACGGCCTGAGCTGGGCCAGGGAGGGGCAGGATGGAGATCTGGCAAAGGTTCTTGCCCCAGAGGGTGCTGGGCACTGCCCAGGCTCCCCAGGATCAGCCCTGAGGCTGCCAGAGCTCCAGGAGCGTTTGGACAGCGCTGCCGGGGCGGGAGTGTTGGGGTGTCTGTGCGGGGACAGGAGCTGGCTCCTTGAGGGTCCCCTGCAGCTCAGGAGATGCCCTGATGCTGAGTGCCCTCCCCAGGAGCCCTGTTGGCTCTGGACACGCCCTGACCCCTTGCCCTGTGCAGGTCAGCGCTGCTGGACGAGAAGCGGCGGCTGGAGGCTCGGATTGCCCAGCTGGAGGAGGAGCTGGAGGAGGAGCAGAGCAACACGGAGCTGCTCAACGAGCGCTTCCGAAAGACCACGCTGCAGGTGAGCCCGGGCAGCTGCAGTGGCTGTGACGGGCACGGGGGCTCTGGTGGCACCAAGTGACCCTCTCCCCTCCTGCCAGGTGGACACGCTCAACTCGGAGCTGGCCGGCGAGCGCAGCGCGGCGCAGAAGAGCGAGAACGCGCGGCAGCAGCTGGAGAGGCAGAACAAGGAGCTCAAGGCCAAGCTGCAGGAGCTGGAGGGCTCTGTCAAGTCCAAATTCAAGGCAACAATTTCTACTCTAGAAGCCAAGATTGCACAGCTTGAAGAACAGCTGGAGCAGGAAGCCAAGTAAGGGGCAAAGACCTGGTTGCCTGTGTGGTTGAATGGCTGAAAGTTCCATGCTGGGTGTTTCTGAAGGGCCTTGGTGTATTGTCTGGAGACTCCTGTTTAGGGGGTAAATTTTAACAAGGCAGCTGTAGAGTAACTGGGGCTGGGAGTTCCAGAGTGGATTTGCTTCCTACCAGCTGCATGAACTCTGCAAGGTGTTGATGTCCCAGAGCCACAGGGTGCTGCAGGAGTTTCCTGGGACAAGGTGAAATGTCCCCTGGGTGCTTGGTTAGAGGAACAGCTTATGTGGGACAGCTTGAGATGAATCCTGTGCTCTCCAGAAGTCTTTCTGCAGTGAATTATCCATCTCTCCTTGAATTCTATTCTTAAAATTCACTTCTTTAGCTGATTCCTCCCCGCATTTGCAGGTGGGGCTTGTGCTGCCAGCACCTCTCTCCTTTCTGTGCTCTGGGCTCTGCAGCAGGATTGTGTTACTGGTTGAGCAGCAGCTGTAAAGCTGCTCTGTCCAATCTCTTTGTGAAGGAATTCTCTGAGTCCTGTTTGTGCCCCTCACATTGCCCCAAGGCTTTGTGCTCTGAGAGCTGCATCCCTGTATCCCTGCATCCTTACATCCCTGTATTCTTACATCCCTGCATTCTTACATCCCTGCATCCTTACATCCCTGCATCACTGTGTCCTTACATCTCTACATCCTTGTATCCCTGCATCCCCTCCATCCCTGCATTCTTACATCCCTGCATCACTGTGTCCTTCCATCTCTACATCCTTGTATCCCTGCATCCCCTCCATCCCTGCATTCTTACATCCCTGCATTCCTGTATCCCTGCATCCCTGCCTCCCAGGCAGCCCCTGGCACATGCATCAGCTGCATTGCTGTGCCTGGCATGTTCCAGGCTGTGCCAGGGGCACCCCAGGGGGGCAGATCTCGTGCTGCCAGCCCCCAGCAGCGGGAGCAGCGATGCCTTGGCTCTTGCAGGGAAAGAGCAGCTGCCAACAAGCTGGTGCGGCGCACGGAGAAGAAGCTGAAGGAGGTGTTCATGCAGGTGGAGGACGAGCGGCGCCACGCGGACCAGTACAAGGAGCAGGTGGGTGGGGGCTCAGGAAAACCTCCTGCGTGGGAAGGGCTTGGGAACAGAACTCTAATGGAAAGGGAGTTAGAGTGGTGATGAAACCAGCAGGGAAAGCCCAGCAGGGATTCTCCCTGTGTGTGTGAGCTCTGCTGGGATGGGCTGTTCCCACCCTGCTCTCCCAGGGCCGGGAGCTCCGTGGTGTTCTGGGTCCAGGCTGGAGCCTGCATGAGTGTGCTGCATCCCTGGGCAGGGCTGTGCTGCATCCCTGGTTGGGGCTGTGCTGCATCCCCAGTTGGGGCCGTGCTGCAGGGTGACCCCAGTGCTGGCTTGGTTGCAGATGGAGAAGGCCAATGCCAGGATGAAGCAGCTGAAGCGGCAGCTGGAGGAGGCAGAGGAGGAGGCCACGCGCGCCAACGCATCGCGGCGCAAGCTGCAGCGAGAGCTGGACGATGCCACAGAGGCCAACGAGGGGCTGAGCAGGGAGGTCAGCACCCTCAAAAACAGGCTAAGGTCAGTGCCCCTGGAACACCCGAGCCCCTCCGAGCCCACAGACCCCCCTGGGAGCTGGGGAGCTGCTGGGATTAGGGGATGGCTCGAACTGGAGCCTGGTGGTGAGAGCAAGGAATCTGCCAGGTATTCCACAGGGATATTCCTGACAGTGCAGGGATGGATGGGATACTGGGAAGGACTCCTTCCCTGGGAGGGTGGGCAGGCCTGGCACAGGGTGCCCAGAGCAGCTGGGGCTGCCCCTGGATCCCTGGCAGTGCCCAAGGCCAGGCTGGACAGGGCTGGGAGCAGCCTGGGACAGTGGGAGATGTCCCTGCCATGGCAGGGGTGGGGTTGGCTGAGCTTTAAGATCCCATCCCATCCCATCCCATCCCATCCCATCCCATCCCATCCCATCCCATCCCAAGCCCAGCCCAGCCCCTGCCCGGTGCAGGAGCCTCCCCCAGCGCTGCTCTCGTTCCAGGAGGGGGGGACCCATCACCTTCTCCTCGAGCCGCTCGGGCCGGCGGCAGCTGCACATCGAGGGCGCCTCGCTGGAGCTGTCGGACGACGACGCCGAGAGCAAAGGCAGCGACGTGAACGAGGCGCCCGCCGCCCCCGCCGAGTAGCGCCGGCCCCGCCTGCATGCAGAGACCTTTCCAGCCCCGCGGGAGCGCCCCAGCGCCCTGCCCTGCCCTCGGAACTGCCTTGTGGCCGCAAAGCTGCCTTACGACCCTCGGCATGTGCTACAAGGTTCCTTATCATAGGTCAACCATGTCTTAAGGCTCTCCAGCCTCACCACACTGTACCCTGCTTCAGATATAGGTACAACTGCTTTTTTATATATAGTAAACAACCGGGATCGTCTCTGTTCAGTGCATCTCTTTTCCAGATACTCATTGTAAAGCCATTTTATAAAGCATCATGTGAAGGATGAAACTTTTTTTTATCAATCCAGAAGCGTCATTCCCAGCGGGTGGGGGGCCAGGACAGACCCCTCGCCGTGGCTGTGCATGCCTTGTGTCCAGCAGCATCCTTCAGGCTCCGGGCTGGCCGCAGCCTCTCGGATCAGTGAAGACCAAACCGCTCCCGTTTCTTTCTTTTCTCCCAATTGTGATCCGCACACACCCCCCTGAGTGAACTGTGAAAAACGGCCTTGGGAAGTGTTAGAGGGAAGTGTAGGGATGAGTGCTAGTGTCCGTTTTTATCCTGCAATCCCATTTGAAGTGTTCTCAGCGCCCGCTCCATCCCCTCGTGTCCATGCAGTCCAGGCACACCCAGGAGGGTCCCCGGCCCCAGAGCCCCCTGCAGGCACCCGGCCTGGGTGTGTGAGCACCGCTGGGAAAGAAACACAGCAAGGCACAACTAATTTATTAATGTGAGGCCCTGGGAGGCTCTGGGCCCTGCTCCTGTGGGGCCGGGCTCGGGGCTCCTGCCCTGGATGGATGGATGTTGCCTGCCTACAGTTAACATGCCAGTGGATGTGAATCCTTTTTTTTTTGTTGTTGTTGTTTTGTTGGTTTTTTTTTTTTATTTTGAGCAGTATTACAGTGAGTAGTTAGCGTTCTTTTTGTTTAAATAGCTGAAAACTGACATTACAGAAAGTGCCTTAGACACTACAGTACTAAGACAACGTTACATATATAATTTGCCTATATAACAATGATTTAATGTATTAATTTTGACTGTGCTTCATATCATGTACCTCTCTAGTCCAAGTGGTATTATTGATATTAGTGACAATGAATCAGTGTTAACTAGGAAACTTCCTCTGCCACATGCTCAAAACCCATGGATTTCCCTTTTTGGTTAAAAGCTTTAACATCTGTCGCAAAGGTTTTGTTGTGTGTGTTTGGATATTTTTAATCAAACTGGCTGTTGACCACCAGGCGTCTGACTGCAAATATCTTGTTTTCTTGTATACCCATATTTCTAGACAATGATTTTTGTAAGACAATAAATTTATTCATTATAGATGCGGCCGCCTGCTCTGTTTACTTACTGGAAGAGCTCTCCCGAGGCTGGCATAGACCTTAATAAACGAGATATGACTGGAAGCTGCCTTTTCCCTTCTTCCTGTTTTGTTTGCTTGCTTTTTTTTTTTCCCTTTTATTTTGACCTAAATACAGCATCAATGGCTTGGTCCGAGCTGAGCCTTTGCCTCTGAATGCCACTGGCAGGGCCCAGCTGGAGCACAAAGCAACTCTGAGCTCTGCTGCTGCCACTCAGTGCCGTGGCACTGGGCTCTGGGCTCCTGCCTGAGCCGTCACATCCCACATTTTGGGGTCTTGGGGTGCAGAACCTGCCCTGGAGCGGGGCCAGGGCCCCCAGGACAGGGCAGGACACGGGCACAGCCCCGGGGATGGACAGGGCAGGACAGGGACATGGCTCCAGAGCCCCCAGGACAGGAGACAGGCACAGCCCCGGGCACGGGAGGGGATGGAGCAGCCTGGGAAGGGATGGAGCAGCTCGGGAAAGGGATGGAGCAGCCCGGGAAAGGGATGGAGCAGCCCGGGAAAGGGATGGAGCAGCCCGGGAAAGGGATGGAGCAGCCCGGGAGGGGACGGAGCAGCCCGGGAAGGGACGGAGCAGCCCGGGAAGGGACGGAGCAGCCCCTGGGAGGGGATGGAGCAGCCCTGGGAAGGGATGGAGCAGCCCGGCAAGGGATGGAGCAGCTCGGGAGGGGATGGAGCAGCCCTGGGAAGGGGATGGAGCAGCCCGGGAAGGGATGGAGCAGCCCTGGATGGATAGAACAGCCCAGGAGGGGCCCCAGCCCGGCTGCTGTGCACAGGAAACTCTTCCAGCTGCTCTAAGGAAGCAAAACCCCCCGGAAGGCTCAGCTGGAGGCTGCCAACACGTCCCCAAGGGAAATATCGTGTCCCCCCCTCAGTGGCAGCAGCAGAGGCTGGGATGGCCCCAGCAGTGCCTTCCCCTGTGCCCAAACTGAGCGACATTCCCAAGGGAAGGGGTGTGGGGTACGTGGCACTGCCTCAACACTGTCCCCCCTCCCCGGGGCTTGGCAGGAAACCCTGCTGGACAAAGCAAGAGCCACGGCCACTGGTTCTGCAAAATCCACTGATTCCACATTAAAAGAACTTTATTTTTGGAAGATTACTCTCATTTGTTTTCATTCTTTTGAAACCACATCATGTCAGTGGCACCAGGGTGGAACGGTACATCCTATGGAAACATGCCAGAGAGAGGCTGAATAAATAAAGCTACAAAGCCCAAGTTATGTACAAAGACCTCAGGCAAAGGTATTATGTTTACAAATCTATGTACAATAAAACAAATGTAAACAGTCAAATGCAGCAGAGGATGCACAGGAAGGAAGGACCATACAAACCCTAATGGCAAAGGGACAATCCCACCTCCACTGCTGGGCCAGTGGGGTTTTTTTCCTCAGCATCTGTAACTCAACCACCTGGGAGCTGCAGAGCCCCTGACCAACAACTGCTGAACCCTCAGCTCCAACCCTGGCTCCATTTGCTGGTTCAGAATAAAAATCCACTGACTCTGAGGCACATGGACAGAGAAACCACACAGATGTGTTGCTTGAAAGACCCACAAGGTTCAGCCGCCCCAAAGTGCCAGAGCAGCCCTTGGTGAGGCTGCACAGCCCAGTCCTACAGCACAGGGGAGATGGGCAGGGGGTTCTGGGGGCTCCTAAAGCTCCCACGGGGTGGCTGTGTGTGGGGTGAGGGACGGGGGCCGAGTCCAGCAGGGAGCAGAGGGACAGCCCTGGGGACAGCTGAGGGCACAGCCCCTGCCCCAGCACTGCCACCTGCACAGGGCAGAGCCCAGGGAGAACAGCTCAGCCGTGCCAGGCCTGCCAAGGCACCTGGGGGCTGGGGTGGGCACAGAGCCTGGCTCTGTGTGTGTGTCCAGCGTCCAGCAGGGATGGAGCTGCTCACCCAGCCCTGCTCTGAGTGCCCCGGGTGCAGCTGCCCCTGAGACAGCACCTGGGGCTGGCTCCTGAGTGCCAACGGCCCCAGGGCCACCGCTGGCCACCCCAGGGTGTCCAGCAGGGATGGAGCTGCTCACCCAGCCCTGCTCTGAGTGCCCCGGGTGCAGCTGCCCCTGAGACAGCACCTGGGGCTGGCTCCCGAGTGCCAACGGCCCCAGGGCCACCGCTGGCCACCCCAGGGCACCTCCACAGGTCTGAGAGCAGCAGCTGCAGGGCCTGGCAGGACAGGGACAGGGACAGGGGAGCTGTCAGAGCAGCCAAGGCTCTGTCAGACTGAGAGGAGAGGGAAAGCCAAGGGGGCGAGGCTGGGCCTGTCCCCAGGCACAGCAGGACTCACTCGGTGTCCCAAGCACAGCAGGACTCACTCGGTGTCCCAAGCACAGCAGAGGGTGGCAGCTGGTGGGGCCGGGGCAGAGAACGTCCACTACAGCGACAGCAGAAAACAAACTGTATTGACAGGACATGGAGGGCCGTGGGCTCGGGGTCTCCTCTCAGGGTCATGTTCCAGTGGGAAGGGGGCGGAATCAGGAGCAGTTCTTCTCGAGCTGGGCTGAGAAAAGCATCCGAGTCCAAGCCCTGGGGGCTCATACGCTCAGGGGGAGCATTCCCGGCGCCGAGGACGGGCGGGAGCCCCCCAGGCCGGGGGGCCCTTGGTCAAAGCCGTTCACTGCCCTGGGGACAAGAGACAGCCCGTTAGGGGAGCAGCCTGGCACTGAACTGACCTGCCCCTCCCTCCCTCCCCAGTTCTGGGAGCAGGGCAGGACGGGCCCCAGCTCGGTGCCATGGCCTGGCCGAGGTGACTGTGCCAGGAGGATGGGGGGCTGCAGAGCCTGAGCCTGCTGGGGGTCACCCAGGGGCTGTGCAGGGCCAGGGCACGGGTCAGGGCTGGCCCCAGCTGTCCCTGCCCTGGCACTCAGTGCCCTGTGCTGGAGCCAGACACAGCCCTCGTGTCCCTGTGCCATAGACAAGGCACAGCCCCGTGTCCCTGTGCCAGGAGGGCACACTCACACTCAGCAGTGGCACAGCCCAGCAGAGCTGCCTCTGTGTCCCCCCACTCCCCACCAGGCTGCAGGGGAGCTCCTGGTGCTGAGCCCCAGGACCCAGAGGCTCCCCTTCCCCAGCGTCCTCTGGAGCAGTGCAGCACCTGCCCTCCCAGGGGTGGCACAGCAGCCCCAGCAGCTTTGCCACTGTGCTCTGACACCTGTCCTGGGAGGAGCTGCAGGCCCCAGCAGCCAGGAGCAGCACTCCTGCTGGAAATGTCCCTGCAGTGGCTCCTCAGGGGTGGTTCTGACTGCCTGTCCCTGCAGGGCCATGGACTTTGTGTCCATGGCCAACCACTCTCTGCCCTGATTACTAATTTGGACTCATTAATCTGCATTTCAAGCTGTGTTTTGTACTTAGCACCTCATGCCCAAGACTCCCTCAGCTCTAAGTATCCAACAAATCCTCAGTGGCAGATTCTTCTGGGGCTGACCAGCCTGGCCTGAAGGGGAGATGGAGCTGGTAAAGCACACCTGGACACCTGGACCTGCACAGGAGCTGCCACAGCTGGGCAGGGACAGTGACACGGAGCAGGGACACGGCTGTCCCTACCCACACTGTCCCCTCCCGGCTCCCAGGCACCTTCCTTGCTTTCCTGCCAGCCACAGACACGCCACTGCACATCAGCAGGTCAAGAACCACAAAATGCTGAAGGAAAATCCCAACCAGGGCAAACCTTCCACATGAACTCCATCCAAGAAGCTTCCCCTGCACCCTGCTGTGACCAGTTCCATCACAAACTGGAAAGTTCCATGCACTTACTGGAGTGTTAAACAGATGAAGAAAGCAAGCAGCACTCAGGCTCATGTCTGAACAGGTCACAGCAGCAGAGAGGCTTATTTCAAGTGAGGAGGAAGAGCAGCCTCAGGTTTGGTCAGGGCCCATTAGTGTGGCACTACCAACTACCTCGTGCAGTTAGCAGAGCCCCAGAGCTGCCCCAAGCCCAGCTTACAGCACATGCAGCCAATCAGTGCAAACGAATTCATTTACCCATGACCAGGGTGGGGAATATCACCTTCTCACGCCTAGTGGAGAGAAAGGGAAAGTTTATGCACACAAAAATGACATTCCTGAGCACAGCCCTCGGGGCAGCAGCTGGGGCCAAGCACAGGGGCTCAGCCAAGCTGTCCTGTGTGAGCCCTGCACAGTGGGCACAGCACAGCACACACCACTGCAGCCGAGCCAGCACAGCCCCCCTCCCAGGGAAACCTCTCACGGGGGTGGGTCAGGGGCTGGAGAACACGGGGCTCTCCCAGCCTGGAGTTCTGGTCAGGGCTGTGGGTAACGGTGCAGACACCTCTGACTGCTGTGAGCACTGCTCACCTGAAACTCCAGCTGCTGCCATTGAAACAAAGCCAAGGCATTGACAAGAAAGCCAAGAACAAACAGCAGCTGTGAGGACCCTGGCAGCCAGGGCTGCAGGGAGGGAACAAGGCTGGCAGTGCCAGGGCCCTGCAGAGCCCAGAGCAGCTCTGTTTCCTGGACAAAACTGGACTGGCATTAACAACCAATTAACAATAATTACAACAGCAAGATACAAGTATCCACCCTGAGACCATCCCCAGGTGCTGTTGTGCCATTCCCTGGCACCTGGACAGAACCTGCCTGTTCCTGAAGGGACAAATCTGCAGGAAACTGATCTTACACCTGCCACTGCTGAGGTTTTAACCAGCAGGTAAACCCTGCCTCCCCCAGCTCTGCAGCCCAGCTCTGCTGCAAGCCCTGCTGTGCTCCAGGCCTCCCCTAAAGCAGGGGCTTGACAAGAGCTGGAGACACCTCAAACATTTCAGTGAAATGGAGGGAGGAGGAAAACAAACGGAGCTGTGATGGTGTGGCTGAGCTACCTCTGCCCAACCCAGCACTGCTGGGGCAGGGCTGCACTCACAGCTGGGGCAGAGTCACATCTGGAGCAGGGCTGCACTCACACCTGGGTCGACTGGGGCAGGGCTGCACTCACAGCTGGGGCAGGGTTATGTTCACACCTGGATCAGGGTTACACACACTCCTGGATCAGGGTTATGTTCACACCTGGATCAGGGTTACTCCCACACCTGGGTCAGGGTTACTCCCACACCCGGGCCAGGGCTGCTGCCCCAGTCCAGCTGCCAGGCCAAGCCAGGCTTTGCAGAGCAGCCCTGGGGCACAGCACGGGCACTGCCAGCCCCCCTGGCACAGAGGGGCTGAGGGGACAGCCTGGGGGCAGCACACGGGCTGCAGGGACAGGGACAGCACACTGGGGCCCTGCAGCATCCCTGGCACCTTGCAGACCAGCACATGAACCACTTCCAGCCTGTTCCTGTCCACTGCCACCCCCAGCCCTGTGCAGCCCCTCCTGCCAGGCTTCCTCAGCCCCCCAGCCCAGCCTGCCCCCCCTCCAGGAGTGTGATGACAATCTGCATGATTAAAAGTGACCCCACCCCGGAGAGCAATCAGCTTATTGTCACACCACACCTAGCCCAGCCTGCTCCCCCTCCAGGCAGCCAGCCCGGATCAGGAGTGTGATGACAATCTGCATGATTAAAAGTGACCCCACCCCGGAGAGCAATCAGCTTATTGTCACACCACACCTCAATATAGCCACAGAGCTGCCCTAATCCCTCCCCAGCACTGCCCTGCTCCCTGGAACTGCAGGAGCTCTGCTGGGGGAGGCACACGCCAGCCCTGCAGCACACACAGCCCACAGGCTGATCTGCACGTGGCCCCAAGGCTCTGAATCCTCCCTTCCCAAAAGCAGCAGTCACCAGGGGCAGGTTTTAAGGTGCAGCTTGTCCCCCACACAGCCCCACGGAGGATGGATGGGGGAGCTCAGCTGGCTGCTCTGGCACTTCCAGCCTGGAACCAGCTGGTTTCATTCCCTGAAATAAATGCAGGGTTGAGGAAGGGCTGATAGCAGCACTGAATTGCACTGAGGGAGCATGGAGGCTGTTTGCCTCAGCACCACTGGAGAACTCTGTGCTTTCCACCTTGTACACCCACAGGGCCCTGTGCTGTGAGGAACCCAAAATCTCTCCTGCAGAAGCTCTGCCAGCATCCCAGAGGGAGCTCTGAGCACGGCCGACACAGGATCCTGGTTCCCAGGACAGCAATCCCTGCCTCCCAGCTGGCTCAGAGCAGGGAGGAGCCACAATCCCAGCAGCGATGGTTCATCCCTCCCCTCCGGAGGGCTGGGAGCACCAGGACTCCCTCCCTGCTCCCGGGGACCATCCCTGCCTGCCCTCGGCTCTGCACTCCCCAGAGCACACCTGCAGCTTGGGCACCGCTCCTGTGCCCCTGAGATGCCCCAGAGGGCTCACTCCTCACTGCCTGGGGTTGGCACAGCCACCAGGAGATGGGGCAGGAGTGGCACTGCCACCCCACGCTGCTTCTCTGCTGCCCCAAAGCCCTGCAGCCAGCCCTTGCTCCGTTTGTCCCACAGGAGGGCTGTGGGGGCTCAGGGCAGAGCTGCAGAGCCCTGCTGGGCACAGCTGTGCCAGACTCACCCCTTGTCAAAGAAGGACGTGTGCCCGGGGTACTTTGTGGCGCTGCCCAGCGCGGCGCTGCCGCCGTTCCCTGAAATGTAGGATTTCCGTGATGCCTGGTCCTTTGCAAAATTCCTGCAAGCAGCCAGCTTGGATTCTAAGGCCTGTGAAAGGGGAGGAGAGAACAGGGTTAAAAAACCACGAAGAGGAAGGATTTTGCTGCTCCTGAGCCTGAGCCTGCCACGATCAGGACTGCAGTGTGATCACCCTTGGCAGGAAAACGGGAACAAAGCTGTCATTTCCTCCTCACCCCACCACAAAGGAAACACACAGATGCTGATGCAGACTGCCAGACATTACTCAGCTCCACGAGGGCTCAGATTCTAGAACAGATGAACTCTGAAATAATTACCCAAGATCAGGAAGCCAAATGCCAGCAGAAGTTACCCAAACTTCTTGCTTCAGCAGCTGCCCTGAGCTGATCAGAGCACTGAGAGCCTAAAGCAGAATCCTAAGCCTTGAGAGGGACTGTGCACATGGAAAGTTGGTTTTTTTCACCAGGACAATGCCTCCTGGAATTTCTTTCTTAATCTTGGCTTGCAAAATAAAGTCAATTTCTAAAGTTTCATTGCCACCCTTCCAAACAGGCCTGGTGAGGCTTTTTTTCCCCCATGTAAAGTGAAGGAAGGAAAAGTAACATCCTGATTCTGTCCTTTAGTCCACCTGCCCTTTCTGCCCCCATCAGAGGCTGAATAACCTTATCCAGAATATCCACGGGGTGTTAATGGGCAGCCCTCACTCATTACAGCCCCCTGTGCATGGGGGCATTCTGAAATTCATCTCCCCAGCGTGGAGTTTGGTCCTTTCTGCACAGAATATCCCATGAAGAGGGCACTGACATGCTGCCACAGGTGAGCCCTAGGAACCCCTGGAAGTCTGTTTAGGGGTCATGGACCATGCAGGCAGTGTGGGTGCCACAGGCTGTCCCCTGGCCACAGGCAGTGTGACCTGAGCCCTGCCTCACTGCAGGCAGCAAGGCAGAGGGAAATCCCCCTGCAGAGACAGGAGTGTACAGCTTGGCATGGGGCACAGCCAAACCAGAGCAGCTGAGCAGCCTCTGACTGCTCCCAGAGCAGGGCATGAGCTCAGGGCATGGGAGGGCAGCTTGCTTATCTGGCATTTCCTGTGCTGGCAGAGCAACCTCACGGGATTGGCACTAAGCTCCCCAAATCCCCTGCAGACTCTTCCTCACGATGATCCCCTTTGAAACGTGTCACTGCTGACCCCAGCTGTCCTGCTGCCCTTTCCAAGCAGGGCTGAGCCCAAAGGGGAGCAGCCAGGCACTTCTCATGTCCCAGCCTGCTGGAACAACGTCTGCAGGGCAGCTCCTGGCAGGCTCAGCGTGGCTGCACAGGCTGGCACAGGGCACAGCCAGCCCCAGCTGCCCCCAGCTCCACTCACACTCAACTCCACGGCTCACAGAAGCTCCTGGCAGCTCAAAACTCGTTTCTTCTTCCAAGGGAGAGCCTGGGTCCTGACCAGCACTGCAGCAGATGTTCAGAGCAGTTCTCTCTGCTGACAGTGTAATCCCTTTAAAGGCTCATGCATTTCACTTCCCCAGCAGCCACAGATGGAAGCATTTGGCTTTCTCCTCATTTATTCTCTCACTTTCTTACCAAAGGCTTCCAGGCTGGTTTTTCTTTCAGTGTCTGTGGCAGATCCCAGTGGGAGAGGAGCTGGCCCAGCCTGGCAGGGTGACCCCAGCTCCTGCTCAGCCAGGGCCTGAGCTCCAGCCCTGCAGCCCAGGCAGAGGAAGCTGCAGGCCCAGCTAAGGTGAGAAAAGTTGGCAGTGTCTAGCCCAGCACTTGAAAAATTTTTATTCCAAATATGAATTTTGTCACCCCAAACTGGACTCAGAACCACAGGATCAGGCTTTAAAAATCAGAATAATTTAAAAAAACGAAGCATTATCAAGTACCAAGCAGCGAGTGGATGACTTGGCAGTGCAGAACGCAGAGCAGAGCCCAGGCTGTGCTGTGCTGGAGCACAGGGCCAGGAGCCCAGCAGAGGCAGACTCAGAGCACTCACCCCCACTTTGCGTAGCAGATCTCCCACGATGTTGAGTGCAGATATTCGAGCTGAAGGAGTGAGTGGGCTGGTACCAAACCCATTTGGTATAGCTGCAAACACAGACACCTCTCATTACCTCACTCCTCCACAGCTCAGGTTTTTCCAAAATTTAAATAAATCAGCTTCTAGATGAAAAGAAACCCCAAACATATCTAGAATCTTGCTGCAGACATGTCACACAATTACCCACAGTAGCTCAGGATCTCCAGGCAGGGAGAATGATAAAGTTTAATTCCTGCCCACTGCCCTGGCTGCATCCCCCCCCAGGCAGAGTTCATGCCCTCTCCATCTGCAAGGCTGCTGACTGCAATCCATGCCAGCAGGCAGAGCTCCCCTGCAACCCCCCTCCTGCTCTGAAACCTCCACTGCCAGTCCCTGTGAGTGCCCAGAAGGGAAGAGGGGCTGGACTGAGACCCCCCTG
The DNA here is from genome assembly GCF_014805655.1 of Passer montanus. Lineage (NCBI taxonomy): Eukaryota > Metazoa > Chordata > Aves > Passeriformes > Passeridae > Passer > Passer montanus. Next base: position 120,618 of record NW_024361386.1, read on the forward strand.
CCCCACAGGGACAGGACCCCTGAGGAGTCAGGTGGTGACAGACCCCACGTTCCTGACCGTGCTCACCCACCAGTGCTGCTGCTCATTGGAGCAGTTATCACTCCCCTGCATTCCCAAACATCTTCAGGGCCCAGGGCAGAGTGCCAACCCCTGCCTGCCCCCAAAGGCAGTGCCCAAGCTTCACTGCTCTGCCATGCTCTCACTGCTGAAATGCCCCTGCTGCTGCCCTGGATGCAAGCACACCCCTGGAGTGTGGGAGACCCACACCCCACCCACCTCTGGCTCCTTAGGGAGCACAACCAGACCCCAATCCTATGGGGGGTACCTTTTGGGGAAGGAAAACTATTTTCTGATCCTTTTCCAACGGGTGTAGCTGGCAAGGAGAGAGAGGCCTGGACAGCTGAATCCATCTTCTCACAGTCCAGCGTGGGGGAGCTGGGTGCTGATTTCCTGGTCACCTCCTGCTGCCTCTCCCTCACAGCCAGCTCCTGCCGCAGGTCTGAGGGGTGAGAGGAGGAAAAAACCCCACAAAATGCCCCGTTAGTGATTGATTCTCTCACAAACACTGTCCCTGCTCATTTGGGAGGGCAGCAGCAGACACTTCTCACCAATCCTGCTTAGTGCCTCCTCCAGCAGTGGGGGCAGCCCTCAGAGCAGCCCCATCCCATTATCCAATTATCCCATCCCATTATCCCATCCCATTATCCAATTATCCCACCCCATTATCCCATCCCCGAGCAAACAGCCCTGCCTGCCCCACACAGCTCCCTGTCCCTGGGATGCGGGCAGCTGATCTCCCTCAGGATTTCTCCCCATTTGCAGTGGGAGCTCCACGTCAGCAGAACTGCAGCTGGACACAAAGAGCTGCTGCTGCTGCTGCTCAAACACAGCACTGGCTGCTCCTGTGCTTCCCAATCCCCACGTTCTCCTCCCAGTTAACAACCACACGAGCCAAAGGCAGGCCAAGGCTTGCACCCTGACAAGAACAGGGCAGGCTGGAGGCCACTCCACAGGACTGGGCCTTGGAAAAGCCTGGCTTTATTCCCACTGCTCCCCGACTGCAGCTTATCCCTTCCCTTTCCACAGCTTTTTGCTACAAAAACACCCAGCACAGCCCAGCAGTGGATCTCTCAAACCCTCAGAAAGATGCAAACAAACATTACAGGTGAGTTGTTCCTTTTTGGGCAGAGCAGCTGCACTTTCACAGACCTCTTATTCTTTCCCTCAATCTGGTACAAAAGCAAAATTAACTGCACATCACAGCTTTTCAGCTGTAACAAATGTTTAGAGCTGATTTTAGGTAAAACAGCAGAGCTGAAGTGACAATCTGTCTGGGCTCCCAGAAGAGGATCTGAGGCTGCTCAGTCAGAAATGTCAGACTGGAGTTGGACAGTACCAGTTCTTTTAGAGGCTCCTGCTTGCTGCCAGGGGGAATAACTCACAAATGCTAAAAATGTCCAAATGACTCATCTAAGAAACAAGATATCTGTTTTGCTGATTGTTCCAGTGTTCTGGAAAACAGTCCCCTGCCTTTTGCTGCTTTTCCCAGTTTTATTGCCCTAATCTCACATTACAATACATATACTTCCTCAGAAAATTTCTTCACATTTATTTCAAAGTCCCTGTGCTTCCAATAAAGCTCTCAATTTCTGGGGCACAGACTTGCTTCAAAAAGGTTCATAAAGGAGAAACACAACAAAAAATCCCAGCCTGCTGTCAGGTGTGTTCTTACACTGAGCTCCTTACATGAGGAAATATTTTAGAAAGCTTCATTTAGGGAGCAAAGGTGCACATCACCAGTCTCTAAAGCCATTATTGGCTGGCACAGGCTGGGAGCAGATCACCTCCACTGTTACAGAAATCAGCTTCCAGCACCATTAAAATGCTTCCCCAGCATGCTCAGTGTGATTCCACGGGGGAATGCCCAGCTCCTGATCTCATCCCAGAACACCATCCCAAACACCTCCCACAGGTCTAAACACAGCCTTACCAGAACATATTAAATAATATACTTAAGGCAATTTGCAAGGGGCTTAGAAGGAACACAGGAGATTTCTTTTAAGAGTTGCTGGATAATTTTTCCTGTATTTCCCTGTCATTCCCTGTGCTTTCCCTTCCCATAAACCCACAGGAAGAGGAACTTGTGAAGCAACTTCCTCAATTCTCTTATATCTGTGGAACAGAGTATTTTTGTGTTAAAAATCCTGAATCCATCAGTTATTAATTCTGCTCTAAATGAGGAAGTTTTTCTTTCTGGCTACACTGGACACACAAAGAACACACTGTTAGTAAGACCTAAAGCATGCAGTTCAAGTCTCATCATGTGAGGCTTTCCAGAAACATGAGCTGGGCTTGCTGCACATCTCTTTCAGCAAACCAACCCTGCACCAGGAGGCAGAACCAACCAGACCAGCCATACCTCTTGCTTCATCCTTTAATCTCTGTACAGAGACCAGCAATGACTCCTTGTCATCCAGTTCACTTTCTAAAAATGCATTTCTCTCAATAGCTTGGTTCAGCCTTTGTTCAAAGTCTTCCAATGAAACTATTGTTGCCCTAGAAACAAAATCCAGAATATTAGGTTCTTCAGCTCAGCCAGCATAAAAGCTTATTCAAAAGCATAACAGAAGGAAAATGTTAGCAGGACTGTGTTCAAGGAAAGCATCTGAAAGCCATGGAAATGCTTCTTAGAAAGGAGTCATCAAAGAAACAGGAGGAAAAGATGAGAAGAACACAACAGCACCTGGCTCTCAGAGATGTCCCAAGGATGTGGCAAAGAGCCAGCCCAGAGCTCCTTTTTCCCCCAGCCCTGCTCCCAAGCTGAGCATTAATCTCAGCTGGGGCCTGGCTCCAGGCTCTGCAAGGTGGGCAGCACCTTGGGACATGACCCAACACCCAATTCCTCCCAAAACCAGAGTAAAAGTTAGCCACGAGCTTAAGAGCCTTGTGCAAACAGGGCTCAGCTCTCAGACCTTTTTTCCAGATGGCCAGAGGCTCATTCCTGCTCTCCCTGAATCAGTGGCAGCATTCCCACTCAGCAGAAGGGAAGCATGGCCTCCTCCCAGCCGGGGTGCTCCCTGCTCACTGCAGCCCTTGGAAAGGGCAGGGCTGCTCCCTGCAGCTGCTCTGCAGGGCACCACGACACTCCTCTGGCCTGTGATTGAACAGCACTGTGGAAAGCAGGAGACTCTGACTTCAAAGGGGCTCTGAGGTGTCAGCCACTTGGCTGGGGACACCACGGGCCAGCAGTGGCCTGGCTGGCCCTGGCCTTGCTCCTCACAGCAGCACAAACCACACTGCCCCTCCTGCTGCACCAGGAACCAGCTGCTGATGAGGGGCAACTGCACTGCCCAAGCAATCCAAAGCCCTGGGGTGCTTGGGGATTTTCTGATATTTTCCCTTTAAGGAACAGTGAAACGCTCGAGCTGAGTAGCAAAGGAAAGATGTTTGTGGTGCAGTGTTGAAGGGAAGAGGAGGTTTGCAGCCTTCACCTCTTGGCACGTTCCAGGTCATCGTTGGCCTGCTCCAGCTCCCTCACATACTTGTGCAGCTGATCTTTGATGGCCCTTGTCTGGCTCAGGTCATCCTCCAACAACGACACCTGCTTGTAACTCTGGGCATACTGGTGCTCCAGTTTCTCCTGAAACAAAGGACAGGGAGATAAACATCAGCTGCTGGCACTGGCCAAGCCATCAGCACGAAAAGGGGACAAGAAGTGTCACTCTGTGTGCAGCATGCTGGTGTGGGACTGCTGGTAATTGAGAGCAGGAACTGGAGAGGGAGAGGGAGCAGGCTGTGAGCCTCAGACTGGCCACAGCACAGAGGCAGCCACCATGTCCCCTGGCACAGCTGCCTCTCAGGGATGCAGCCCTCATTGCTGCCCTCAGCCACACTGACAGCTGCTCCAGAAGGCAGGCAGGGAGAAACCCAGCTGCACAGCCTGCCCTCCGTGCTCCTGCCCTGACAGCAGCCACCCGAGAGCAGAAACTCTCACTGGCCAACATGGGCCACTGAAATCTGCCACAAAACCTCCGGGCCCACAGAGTCATCCCCAACAGACTGAGGAACCCACTGCCAAAAACCCTCTGAGGGGCTGTGGAGAAAGCACTGAGCTCATGAAACACATCCTGACCCTGCAGGTACAGCTGGGACTGGAGACACAAAGCAATGCCACAACCCTCCTGCCACTGAGTGAATTTCTGATCTCTGGCTTCACTAAATAAGCCAAGACTGCCCAAGATGATGCTTGTTCAAGATGTCAAGAGAGGCAAGCACTTGTTAGCACAGAGGCAGATCCTCCAGCAATTCCTGCTCCACAGAGAGATCAGCTGAGAGCCACCCTGTGCATGTGCAGATCCTCCAGCAATTCCTGCTCCACAGACACAGCTGGGAATGCACGTGGAGGCTCCCTGAGAGATGGGCACAAATCATCAATTTCTGCTTTCTTTGGGGTCTCATGAATCCAGGGAGATCCTGAGGGCAACAAGACTGCTTTGCAAAGAAAGGTGGCAAGGCAGGGGCCGGACAAAAGCCCTTGTGCTGTGCCCTGTTGCCATGCTGACGTTCCCTGTGGGACAAATAAAGCTCCTCCTTGGCACAGCCTGGGGAATCCAAAGCAGCACAAACTCCAGGACCAACTTTCATGACGTGAACAAGAAAAATTCTGCCAGAAATGTCCCTGGCCTTATTTGGGGTACATGCCACGCTTCAGTGTGGATCTTAACCAGACAACTCTTTTTTATTTGGATATTCAGTGCCCAAGAGCAGCCCAGACGATCCAAGAAGAGATCCAAGACGCAGCTGAAAAGAAAAGCAACTCTACCACAGAAAAAAACCTACCTTTAATGTTTCCACTTCATATTTCAGTCTTTGGTTATCTGCTTGCAAATCTCTGTTCCTCTGCTCAGCCTGCACTAGCTGTGCCTCCAACTCAGCTTCTAATTCCCTGCTTCCCTCCTGGAATTCAGCCAGCTCTTCACGAGCCTCCTGGAAGCTGCAAGGAGAGGATTGCATCAGTGGGAAAGCCAAGTTCAAACAAAACCTGCAGCTCTCCTAAAAGAAAAAGCTGAAAACCAGGGGTTTTAAAGCACTTAAGTGTCATCCATAGACCTCTGAGGGGAAAAAGAAAAATGGGAAAATAGAGAAATTGCATTAAGCTAAGCGATTGAAGGAAATTAATTCTCTTACATCAAACCCAGCAGCCACCTTGAATGCCTGTGTGGAATCAAAGCTATTTACAGGATTCAAGGGAGCCTGAGGAGCACTTTGTGCTCCATTAGCTTTCACTGCTGGCAGACTTGATGGAACACACAATGAATTAAGCAAACATTTAACCAGATTTTGGTCAGCAGCTGAAGAGAGAGCAACAGTTTCTGCACCTCTGCACTAGCTGGGAAATTCAAGTTTGTAAAAATCATGCAGAGTCAGGAAGGCAGGACATGCCTACCTCATACCACTGTCAGTTATTAAATACCAGAAGTAGCCACCCCACATACTTTGCTTATTAAATTTGCATCTTTACCACACGTAATAGCTGAGCCCTGAGCAAGCAGCAGAGCAAACCACCGAGGCTTTGGGCAACAACACATCCAGTGGTGCCTCAGATGGAATTTCTGACACGCAGGAACAGCTTCGGGTTCTCCACAAGGACAGGCCCCTCCACATTCCCAACACCTCCCTCCCAAAAACCCCATAGCAAACAAAAAAAGCCACCAGGACCTTGGGCTCTTGGGGCTTGAGAGGGATTTAACTCCAAAACCAGCTCAGCCCACCCCAATCCCCCCAGATGCACAGCATGGCTCCAGAGAGCAGCTGCAGCTTCTCTGGGTGCCAAAGCCCTGTGTGCCCCAAGAGATGCAAACCACGGGTACAGGCAGGACCAGGAGCTGTGGAACCCTTGAACAAAGTGCAGCAGACACCAAATCAGGCACTTCTCATACCAGTAACTCCACTCCAAGAAGCTTGAGGGAACAGGAATGATACAAGGCAGGCCCAAAGGCGCCTTCTGATGATAAAACATCAAGATACCACTCAAGGCAGCACTTTAATTACACAAAGGTGCACATGATCTTAAAAAGGCTCTGCTCTTGCTCAAACATGCTCAAAACATAGCCTGCAGTGCTTGGCATGCTGACACTGGGCAAGAAACACTCAGCTCCCACAGAGATGGAAATTTTAAAGCTGGAAATCCTTTCCAGAGAATTCTCTTCTCACAGGTTTTCTCTAAAGTATCTAATAACCATCTTGGTGTGGCTTTGCAGAGGAGCAGATTAAACAGCCATCATTAAGATCCAAATCCTGGTCATCAAGAACCACGTTCAGCTTGCAAATCCACAATACCTTTGCTTGTACTTCAAGGAAAGCTCTTTCCAATAGGCAGTTTCCTCCTTTGGACTCGAAAAAGTAGGGATTTCTTCACTGTCCATGATCAACACGACCTGCAGGACACAAGCACAGGGATACACTCAGCACAAACCTGGGCAGACCACCCCAAACCTCTGCTCAGTCCTGGCCTTTTCAGGCACCAGGACTTGGCACCCAGGATGCCAGGAGTGCCTCCAGGGCTCACCCAGCACACAGCCCTGCCCCAGCCAGCCCCAGGATTTTACCCAGCCTCTGCACGGGCTTGTGGAGCAGCCTGAAGTGAGAGCAGAAGCTCTGGTTGTATTTTGTAGCTGCCACAAAACTCCAGCGGTGCCACAAGCCCTCTCAGGCCCACAGCTGGTCACACACTCAGATTTGCAGCTGTCAGTGTCCACTTTACCTCATGAAGTGTTTTGAAGAGATTCTGCCTCCTGCCACCACACAGTGACTGCACTACAGCTGCTGTCAGAGCTGCAAAGGTGAGATGGACACTGCAAGTGAGAGAACCACAACCAGCTCTGTGTGCACTCAAAACTCAGCTTATTCCTCCTGCAGCAAGCCCTGGCTAATTCCCACCGTGCAGGTAACAGGGATTATCCAGGCAGCCCTGCTGCCTCGGGCAGCCAGAGGAAGAGCAGCCTCTCCCAGAAATGACGTGGTCACGTCACAGAGGAGGGTTCCCAGCCCGGAGGTGTTCAGAGAAGTTTCCCACACCAAGGCACTACAGATCCCATCTCCACGAGGATCCTGCTTTCTCGGACCTCCCCAGGCTGTCAGCCAGCACCAGAAACACAACCCAACACACCTTTGGTATGATTTTTATGGTTTTATATGAGCTAGGGGACACAAGACATTAGGAGCCTCAGCACAGGCCAGGTCCAAGGGGTGATGAAGGAGACAAAATGCAGAGCAGGACCAGGAGAATGCTCAGACCAGGAGATGAACCATTGCTGAGCCCTCCCCAGGCAATCCCACAGCTCTTTAAGGCTTTTTATTTTTATTTTTCCTCAAAAAGCCAAGCCTCAAATTCTGTCCTTAGCACCCCAAAAAAGAAGGGGGTGAACCCAGGCTCCAAGCAGAGGCTGTGAACAACGCCTGCACCATTGATCAGAAGAGCTGACCTACAAGCCCTGGCTCTAACAGCCATCAGCTCCCAGCCAACTCTGTCCCTTCAGGCTAAAACTGTCATGCTAATGTGTTCTGTATCTCAGTGACCCACATTTCTGACACCTCAAAGTGGGCCAGAACAATCCCATGCTTTCGTCAGAGGGCAGCCAGGCCAAGCACAGCCAGGCAGAACTGGCACACTGGCTCTCCAGCTGAGCCTGCAGCTGCCACAGGCCAAGAGCAAACCGACCCAGAGAGAGCCAAGCACCTCAAAAGCACCTCCAATCTCTGTGTTCATTTAACTGCAGCTTTGCTGCAGGAGCAAACATGCCACGGCTCAGGAGAAGGATGGCGTTTCCTCTCCTGCACTGAGAAAATGAGAAGTACCTGTGGAGCCGCTCCCATCACAAATTTCAGGCAGGGTTTTCTTTGGGAATGCTTGCATCAGCCGTTACCAAGGCAGCTCAGTCACTCCACAGGGACAAATCCCAAGCCCTGTGCAGAGCCTGTGGATGTGGAGCTCAGTATTCCTGCCCCACGTGCTGCAGTTCCACGGAGCAGACACCTGACACAGCTCAGCTGTGCCCAGCAGCTCCTGGACTGTGATTCCCACTGCCAGGACAGGGCTCTGCTGGTGCTGTCCCCAGCACTTGTCAGGCACTGATCCAACCCTGCCACAAATCCCTGACCAGCTCTAAACCGGCACACTAGAGAGGCTCAGGGCAGCAGGGAGCACATCCACCCCAGAATAAACCAGATAAAGCACAACCCAGGCTCAGCTCCACAGCTCAGGAGCAGCTGGGCTCAAAAGGTGAGCAGCCAAGCGGGCTGTCAGTAAAATTCAGGATGTGGCTAGAAAAAAGCGTGTACAGGGAAGTGTCTTACATCATTTCCTAGAAGTAGCTGAGATAAGGCACAAGACTCCTTCCTGTCTGCTCACACGGGGCACACCCTTGGAAATCAACATCTGAGGGATCCCTGCAAGCACAGCAGCCTGTGCAGGACAGGAAGAGCTGCCTGGGGCTCCCAAGGACAGGAGGTGGGTTTGCCCCCCACTCCTTGTCCAGCACCTTTTCCTTCCACACACTGGAGGGAGGAGATTCAGCCCAGTGCTGGTTCAGGAATTCAGGCAGGAGTTCTTCCTTCCCAACCCACCCAGATCCTCCCCAGCTCTCTCATCCTGCTTGGTGAGGGGGTGCAAGGTCATGCTTGCCCCTGCTCCATGTGTCCCACCATCCCTAAAGGCATCAGCAGGGATTTGGGATCTGCTGACAGTCCTGCACAAAGCCCTGCTGCAGCTCCAGCACCCACACCCTGCTTTTTGTCACTTGGACCCCCACGAGGGGCAGGACACGGGGACCAGAGCACACAGCCACCCTGCAAACAGTGCCAAAATCTCAGCCTGGGAGAGGGGAGATGCTGCCACTTCCAGACCTGCTCCCAGCACACACGTGGCCATGGGAAAATCCCTCACTCTGCCAAGCTCTGCCCGCTCCCCCAGAATGATGCACAGAAACAGGGAGTGTGCAAGCTGAGAGCAAATCCCAGGAGTTATCAGAGCACAGGCAGGCAACCCCACACATCTCGTGTGTGGGAGCGCGGATGCCCACGGAATACCAAGAGTTTAACAAACCCTGCTCTGCCTCAGCCTGCTGCCTGTTGTCCTGGCCCCAGGAATTCTGTCAGGAGCTGGGAACCAGCACGGCCAGTCCTTCCTATTCAGGGCTTCTTTGCATACGTGGCACTTGCAGAATCCAGCCTTTGACAAACAACACTGAGCCTTTCAGGGAGCAGACAAGACAATGCAGCAGCGTCTTCCAGGGAAAATGAGAGCAGGCTTAGGCTGCTGCCCACTCAAATTCATTCCAACACAGCTTAGCATTCACACAGTGCCCTGGGAAAACACAGCTCCGTGGGCACAGCTCCAGCTCCAAAGCTGCTCCCAGACAAGAACTACCTTCAAAACACCGGGGCTCCTTTCAAGCCCCCCCAACAAAGTCAGCAGCTCTCCACTGTGAAAAGGAAAGAGCTTCTCCACGCTGCAATGACTCTAAAAAAACACACTGTGGAGGTTAAGAACTTGTCTAAATCCAGGGGGGTTTGTACAGGACAGATCTGTTTTCCCACCTCAAAAGCATCCTTAAAACGACAGGAGCAGTATCCTGCAGACATCACGAGAGCCAGAGGCTCAGAATGCACCAGAAACAACCAAAGTAACATCCAGACAGGATTTTTCAAGTAATTTAAGCAACCTGCATTCAAGGCCAACCCCAAACCTCTCTGGAGCCATCCTTCACCTAAGCCATGAAAGCACACCACAGCTTGAAGTGTAAGACAGTACCTTAAACAAGCTCCCCAGGCTCTCCATGTGACAGGAGACTGCAGCAAAGCTCGGGGTGAAATCCAAGACCAAAACACAGCCTGAAATCCAACACGGCTCCCAGCTGGGAGCCACCCCTTCCCTCCGTGGGGAATCCACTCCTCCCTGCTCTCCAAGTCACTCAGCCCCTCACACGTCATGGCAGGGATGACTCTGAGCACTGCAATTCACCCCAGATGTACCTGCAGCATCTCAAGTGGCCGCAGAAAGAATTCCTCCTCATTTTAATCACCTCTCACTTCCCCATTTAAAACCGGCCCATAAATACTGCCATATAAAGAGTACTATTTGATCTTCATGAACAGGTTTTCTGCACATTTTTCTGCTTTCTTCCTCGCAAACCCATTTGCCCAAGATTTTCACCAAACATGAAAAATTAAGCAGAAGCAAAGCAAGGCCACTCAAACAGGACCAACCACAGGGCTGACCTCCCCCAGCCACGCTTGGCTGATCCCCCCTCCCTCCAAGGCACCACAAATGTCCACCGACCTTTGGAATTAACAGGCAAACAGCTCAAACAGGACTTGATCAAGAAGCTCTGCCAAGCTCACATGTGGCCTTCAGCTCTCGAGATAACAGCCCACTGTGGCTATCACCAAATGCCCAAGTGCCTGCTGGCTGCCAGTCCCCCTTCTCGGAGGCAATGACGCCGTCACCGACGCTGGCACCTTCCAGAGCTGCCACGCACAGCAGGAAGGACTGGCTGTCCACTGCCAGCTCTTCTTCCTCTTCCCCCTTTTTGCTGATTCACGGGCAGAAAAGCAGAAGAAATCTTGTTTCCATCATTCTTCACCTTCTCAGACCACGAGGACCAACAGGTAACCTCCAGCTCCTGAAGCTCTTGATTTTCCCCTCGCAAACCCAACCAAGACTCACGGCAAGGTAACCCCAGCACTTCAGCCAGAACTCAGAGCAAACGTGCACTGTCTCATTGGAAGATGGAAAACAAACAAGCAGAAGCCCCAGATCAGATTTCACCAATCAATTTGGGCTTGTTCTGCCCGTGCTGGAACGGGAGCCGGCGGATTTCCATCCGCGCTTGGATGTGTGCCTGCATCCATCGCTGGGATGAAACTGAACCTCTGGGAAGTGAACCTTCTCCTGCAGTTCTATTTTTGAACTGAATGTTCTCGAGTGAACCACAACAAACGCCTCCTTCTCTCCTACAACAGCAGCACGGGAGCTTTCAGGAAGAGGAGAAAGTCACCGAGCACAGCATCAGCACAATGCTCCTCGCTCTGCTGCAATAATAAATCCTGCACTTCCAATTTGGGCAGCACGGGAGGCAGGAGATAACCAACCCTACCTGCAGAACTTGGTGCCAAATTCAGGAAAGCCTTTAAGATAAACCAAACACCACACAGCAAAGCCTTGTTATCTCAACAGCCTCATTAATCAAATAGAACATGTCTGCTCTACACCACATGGCCAAGACTCATCTGTCTGGTGAATATTTGATATCCAGTCACAGGAAAACCCTTGAAGAGTGAGCCAGCACTGGGTTAGAAGCCTTGAAACCAGAAGAAAGGCACTGATGCAAAAAGTCTCTTCTCAGAAATCAACCTACGACTACCAGAAGTATCAGAATTTTCTATTTAAAACCATTTATTGCTTTCACAAACATGGGAAGTTCCAGACATTTGACCTCTACTCCTTCCCAAGTAACCCCACTGAAGTGACTAAAAACGGAGAGGCTGGTGCTCCTGCTGCAGGTTCAGTACCTGCAGAGGTGAAGGGAAGGCTCCTGGGCATGTCCCAGAACACCCTGGCCTGAGCACGGGGACAATTTGCTCCCAGCTCTGCACCCAGGAACTCCAGAGGGATGAATCCACACAGACAGGAGCAAACAGCAAACTGACAAGGAGATTCAGCCTGTGGGAAGGATTTGCTTGTCCCTGCCCCAGTCTCTGCTCCCTCCTGGGCAAGCTGGTGAGGTGTGGTGGCAGCAGGAGCTCTGATCCTCACCCACACCAGGCTGGGAGGACCTGCACCCCTCTGGAGATCACCCAGCCACCTCCACCTTCTCCAGACCCCTCTGGAGATCACCCAGCCACCTCCACCTTCTCCAGACCCCTCTGGAGATCACCCAGCCACCTCCACCTTCTCCAGACCCCTCTGGAGATCACCCAGCCACCTCCACCTTCCCCAGCTCTGCTGCTTTCAGGTTAAGCCTCGAGGAACACCAGGGCACCCCAGGCAGCAGCAATGGCTTACCTGGGAGGTTGTGGCACACAGCCTGCACCAGGGACAGCTCCGTGTCCCCTGGGCCTCCCTGCCACCCCAGCAATCCAAACCAGCCCAGTGACACCTCCTGGGCGGTGGCCAGAGGGTGACATGCTTCTGGACACCACACAGTGACCAAGGAATTCCAGGGGAAAAGCACTCTGCAGGGTTTCTGCCAAAAGGACTGAATTCTGTTGATTTTACAGCTCTGAAGTTCTACCAATGCTGGGAGGGTAAAATGGATTTGAAAAACGCCTCCTAAAATGGATCCCAGACCAGCCCCCAGCAGAGAGGGGCTCTGAACAGAATATTAACAGAAAATCAAACAGAATATTGAAAGTAACCCCCCAAACTCCGTGTTGATCAGCAGAAAGGACCAGCAAAACCTTCCGCTGAGCTGTGGGGACAGAAGAGCCCTGGAGGGACAAGAGCACATCATGAAAAGTCTGCTCTGATGGGTCTGGCTTGCCCGGGCTCAGGGCAGCACAGCAGTGAGGCAGCTTGTGAACACTCCCCCGTTTATCTTGATTAGGTTTGCGGTGCCACAAACATCAAGGGCTGCAAAAATACCATTTCCTTCCTGCAGTCTGCCTTTCCTGGCACCCCAAAAACCAATGTAATGGACTGAGGGCATAAAGTGTGCTTTGTTGCTGCAGTTCTTGGCAGTCTGCTGCCAGCAGCGTCTCCAGAGACAAGATTCCTTGTGACACCAAGGTCACAGCCATCATCAGTCCCGTGCTTTCTCTCCACTTTCTTGTTTTCCTTTCTCTTCTCTGTCCTTCTCCACCCAATGAGGAACTATCTTACGTATCTGCAAACTCTAAAGAGTCAGAGAAAAAAGGGAGGGTTTTCGCCTGAAGAGGAAGGAAGGTGACTCAAACACTGACTCAAACACTGCCTCTGAACTCTTCCTTCACTTCTGGGACTCCCAGTGACAAGTTTAATTAAATTATTGAATCTTCTCAGGGCTCTGCCTCCACGTATTTACAATACAGAAATGCACAGCCAGGAATCAGGTCAGGGATGTCCTCCAGGGCAGACCTAGCACGTTTATCCCAGACCCACACTCCTCACCCACCTCTGCCACATCCTGTGCAGTCTCAACAACAATACAGAAATGCACAGCCCAGCCAGGAATCAGGCCAGGGATGTCCTCCAGGGCAGACCTAGCACTGTTTATCCCAGACCCACACTCCTCACCCACCTCTGCCACATCCTGTGCAGTCTCAGTTCACTGGCACCATCCACCAGCCTGAGTGTGCAGCCACGCTGCAAACACATCAAAATGACATTTAAAGAAACAAATGTAGAAGCACAGAATCATTCAGGTTGGAAAAGACCTGAGATCACCAAGTCAGCCTGTGACTAATCACTGCCTTGTCAAGCAGAGCACTGAGTGCCACATCCAGGAGCTCCCTGAACACCTCCAGGGATGGATGGGGACCCCACCACTGTGGTTGTGTTCGAGGGTCCCAGGGTGAGGGAAGAGATGAGAATCTTGACTCCATGTTTCAGAAGGCTGATTTATTGTATTATATTAAAATGCTATACAAAAACTATACTAAAAGAATAGAGAGAAAAATCCATCAGAAAGCTAAAAAGAAAAAAAGAGGAATGATAAAAACTCGTGACTCTCAGAGTCCACAGAGCTGGATCTTTGATTGGTAATTAAATAGAAATAACTCACATGGACCAATCCAAGATGCATCTGTTGGTAAACAATGTCCAGAGCACACTCCACAGCCATCAGATAGTTATTGTTTACATTCCTTTTCTGAGGCTTCTCAGCTAGAATAGGAGAAAAATCCTAGCAAAGGATTTTTCATAAAATATCATGGCTACACACCACTTTCCTGGGCAGCCCCTTCCAAAATATCTAAAATCTTCCCAGTCTCTTTTCTGCCTCAGAACAGCTTCTTCCTCTTACAGTTGCTCATATCTAACAAAACACTGACCTTGGAAAGGCCACCAGGAACAATTCCACTCAACAGGAACAAATCTTTCCTCAACAAGAATTGTTTCTTGGGGGGGGTTAGAAAAAATGTAAAGGAAGAAAGAAATTTCTGAAGTATCCAGGGAACTCTTTGACAGCATTTTTCTTGTATTTAACCACCTCCCAGGCAACAAATGGCACAGGCACCCAAAGCCCTGCACTCGTGAGCGAGTCAAGGCAGGGGGAAGAGAGAAGCCCTGAGTCACTGCCAGCGCAGAGCAGGCTGTGGGTGGGAGAGCTCAGCTCTGCTCCTGGGAGGGACAGGGATGTGCCAGGGGGAGAGCAGAGCTGTGCTCCTGGGAAGGACAGGGATGGGATGTGCCAGGGGGAGAGCAGGGCTGTGCTCCTGGGAGGGACAGGGATGTGCCAGGGGGAGAGCAGGGCTCTGCTCCTGGGAAGGACAGGGATGTGCCAGGGGGAGAGCAGGGCTCTGCTCCTGGGAGGGACAGGGATGTGCCAGGGGGAGAGCAGAGCTGGGCTCCTGGGAGGGACAGGGATGGGATGTGCCGGTGGGAGCAGAGGCTAAAGGGAAGGGCAGGGATGTGCCAGGGGGAGAGCTCAGCTCTGCTTCTGGGAAGGACAGAGATGTACCGGTGGGAGAGCAGAGCTCTGTTCCCTAGGAAGGACAGGGATGTGCCGGCGGGAGCAGGGCTCTGTTCCCTAGGAAGGACAGGGATGTACCGGTGGGAGCAGGGCTCTGTTCCCAGTGAAGGTCAGGGGTGTGCCGGTGGGAGAAGCAGAGCCCTGCTCCCCCCGGGAAGGGCAGGGGTGTGCCGGTGGGAGCAGGGCTCTGTTCCCCGGGAAGGACAGGGGTGTGCCGGCGGGAGAGCACAGCTCAGCTCTCAGGGAAGGACAGGGGTGTGCCAGGGGGAGAGCAGGGCTGTGCTCCTGGGAAGGACAGGGACAGGGATGTGCCAGGGGGAGCAGAGGCTAAAGGGAAGGGCAGGGATGTGTCGGTGGGAGAGCACAGCTCAGCTCCCCGGGAAGGACACGGGTGTGCCGGCGGGGGCACGGGGCTGGCCGGCGATGTCGCTGCTCTCCTCGCAGCGCATCCTCCCAGCACGCCTGCTGCAATTCGGGTGACGCTCATCACCCGCGAGGGCACGCTCACACACAGCCCACGGGCTGCCAGGGAGGGCAGCACCCCGGAGAGGAACCCTCGCGGAGTGACGGACGGAACGACGGACGGAACGACGGACACACGCCCAGCGGGGAGCGCAGAATGACGGGCCAGGACCCGAGCCCAGCCGGGCACCGAGCACCCCAGCGGTGATGCCTCCACCGCCTCCTCCCTGCCCCCAGCATCCAAGCACCGATTCCGCCAGGAATTTCTTCCTGAAAATACGCCGGGCACATGACGCTGCCCCGGGCGTACGATCGATCGGGGGTTTTACGACAACAGAGGCAAACCACGCATCCGGCTCGCGGCCAGAAACAAGCAAACGCCCCCGCCGGGGCCCGAGGCCGGCAGAGCGCGGCAGGGCCCGGGCAGCCCCGAGCCCTGTGCGGCCGGGCCGGCGCCGCTCCCGCCCGGGGCACCGGCCAGGGCGGCGGCCGAGCGGGGCAGCGCCGTGACTGACACCGCCCAGAT